>NW_026606155.1:40000000-40275000 GCF_029834395.1 Sorex fumeus | reverse complement strand
TGTGGGTCATACCCTACTGTGCTCAGGACTTACTTCTGGTTCTGTGCTCTGGGATCACTTCTGGTGGGACTTGGAGAACCATGTGTGGTGTTGGGGATCAAACCTGGATCAGCCAAATGCAAGGCAAACCCTCTACCCACTGTATTGTTGCTCTGGCCCCAGTATTTTAAATTTATACAGAAAATGTACAATTAAAAATATGCCCAAGAGCCCAGTTGATGGTTCAGTGAAAAAAGCGCTGCCTGCCAAGCTGAAGCTCTACTCAGATCCCCAGTGCCCCTTGCATGTGAGTGGTCCTGAAAGCTCAGAAATGTTTGGACTTCATTGTGCTGCAGCCAAGTGTGGGCAAACATGGCAAAGAAAGTGTGCAGCTCCTGACAAGCACTGTTAACTAAATATTGGACAAACACTGTGGTCAGGAGGGAAATCCCCAGGGAACATGTGTGCCCATACCCTGAGTAAAAGTGTGTGTACATTACATACTCTCACTGTACTTAAGCACAATGAATGCTATTCCTCATTTTCCCATTTAATGTATAGTCATTGGATAGTCGTGTTTGTTTTGGGGGAATTTAATAGGCTAAGTGGAAACATTTTTCTGCTTAAGAGTAAGAGTCACAGCTATTTCGGAGTGTAATAAAATTCTTCTACTGCTCTATTACTGCATTTGTTTAACGCATGAAAACCATCCAAAATCATCACAATACATTATTTTAGGCTTATAATTCTATGGGGATTCTATGGTGTCAGAGATTCAGGTATGACCTGGGTGTTGATTCTTTTGCATTGCAGTACTTATTAGGATAATTGGTGATTTTTAGCTTGTGATGTGGCTGATCAGGGGTTCTGGAAAGCATCATTTATCTTGTGGCATCTTGGTGGAGACAGTTGGAAGACTGAGCTCACTGGGTCTGTCTTTTTCCAGCAGCAGTTCTAGGGTCTTTCTGTTTGACTTGGACTGCTCTCATGACTAGACTTGCACAAGGACTCATGGAGACAGCTTCTGTCAGTGATTTCTCATAGCCTGGGCCTGCTACTTCAGGCAAAATTAATCAGAGCAGCTAGAGTTCTCTTAGCCTGATGAAGGGAAAACAGAACCTCTAAACCCCACCCCTTGCAAAGACTCAGAAATAATCTGTAGTCACCTTTAATATGGTTTGTGTGTGTGTGTTGTTGCTGTTGTTTTTGTTGTTATTTTTGTTTTTGAGCCACACTTTGTAATGATCAGGGGCTGGCTCTACACTCAGGAATCACTCCTAGCAGTTCTTTGGGGACCATATGGGATGCTGGGAATTGAACCCGGGTTGGCTGGGTTCAAGGCAAGCACCTTGTCCAATACTATTTCTCCAGTCCCTAATCTGTTTTTTTTTTTTTTGTAAAGGACGTTGCTTTATTTATTTATTTATTTATTTATTTTTTGCTTTTTGGGTCATACCCAGCAATGCACAGGGTTACTCCTGGTTCATGTACTCAGGAATTACTCCTGGCCGTGTTTGGGGGACCATATGTGTTGCTGGGAATCGAACCTGGGTCAGGCTGCATGCAAGGCAAATGCCCTACTCGCTGTGCTATCACTCCAGTTCCTCTAATCTGTTTTTTAAAGCACTTGAATGCCATGAACTTGTCAAAGGGGAAAAATGCAGGCCTCTTTTAAACAGTTTTTTGTACCAAATACTAGGTAGAACTGCTGGTTGTTTCTATATCTGCCTATACATATATTTCTATGCATTTCCCTACTCCATTACTTGGATTGAGAAGTTAGATCTGCAGTCTTCTCTTTTCTTTCAGTCCTGTGAACTGCTTCCATTATACAGTAGTATCTCCTATTCCTGATCTGGTGAAATAAGGATGTATTCTATTACCTAGGTATTTCTCAGATCTTTACATAACCCATCACTTGTGTCTAGTCTTTCCTAGACACAAGAGCAGTCAGTTTTCTTTATCTATTGGAGAAATGTATACACTGTTTTTTAAAATGTTTACGGGGGGGGGCAGGGAGAGACATACACAGAGAGAGAGACACACACACACACCGAGAGGGAGAGGGAGAAAGAGAGAGTTGTTACAGGTTAAAAGTCAGAGATAGTTTCCAGTATTAAAAGGGAGGGAGTAAGGGATCACAGGAAGGAGGGAGAGACAGAGCTAGGGGTAACCCCTAAGCATAGCCAGGTATGACCCAGAAAAGTCTAGATAAATAAATATTAAAAAAATACTTAGTGATTTGGTCTTAATTCCTAATGGGTAATTATATAATATTTCTAGTAATTTTTTTGGTTTGGTGTGAATAAACAAAAAATCTTACAAAGAAGGGAGCATCCAATCAGTTCCCTTTCCAAAAGTGTAGGACCAGTGGATACATTTATGCTTCGAAAAAATTATCCCTGACTATTAATGAAGCACTAGGACGTTTAGAGAAAACACGACTCTAGACTCCACTTATTATGGGCTGGAGCAATAGCACAGTGGGTAGGGCATTTGCCTTGCATGAGGCCGACCCAGGTTCGATTCCTCCGCCCTTCTCAGAGAGCCTGGCAAGCTACCGAGAGTATCTAGCCTGCATGGCAAAGCCTGGCAAGTTCCTCGTGACGTATTTGATATGCCAAAAACAGAAACAACAAGTCTCACAAGTTGTTGTGAGACGTTACTGGTGCCCGCTTGAGATTCCACTTGTCTTATTTAAAGGTATATCTAAACATCACTGTCTTTAAAATGACAGTGGTTTTCTATTGGTTAGGAAAATGACATTTTATTCTCTCTCTCTCTCTCTCTCTCTCTCTCTCTCTTCACTTTTTGGGTCACTTCGGGCGATGCACAGGGGTTATTCCTGGCTCATGCACTCAGGAATTACCCCTGGCAGTGCTCGGGGGACCATATGGGATGCTGAGAATCTAACCTGGGTCAGCCGCTTGCTAGGCAAACGCCCTACCCACTGTGCTATCACTCCAGCCCCTTTATTCTCATTTAAAACATGCATTAGTAGAAGTAATTAGAGGAAATAAAATAGGTGTAAACTCATCAAGAGGTCTCTCTTTTGTAAAAAAAAAAATTCCCCTGTAGTTTAGGTAACATGGTTACAATAGTGTTGATACTATGGTTTTGCAAAGGTAGGACTTTAGCTTCACGCCACCAAAGTATCCATGCTCCTTCACCATACCATTGTTTTCTTATAGCACCTTCTTTTTCTCTCCTGATACTTTGTCTGGGTTTGGTAATCTCAGTTTTGTAATCCAAGGCCAAGGGTGTGTCATCATTTGATCCTGTGTATTCCTTTCTGTGTACTTATAATGGAGTTTTTAAACGCCAGTATGTATACATACATGTATCTACATATAGATAGATAGATAGATGGATGGATAGATACATCCCCTCCTTGAATTAAGGAACTCAGGGCTTTACTTTTTAAAACACCTGGATTCTCTGTTACACAAAATACCCATGAAGCAGAATGCTTTGAGGGCATTGGGGCCATAGAGGGGCTGTTCAACTCTGCTGGGAAGGGAGAAAAGGAGGTTAAGACAGAACACCTGGGGGAGCACGGCGGCTGAAGCGTTCTTCGCACGTCAGGCTATCACAAACTCTTGCGTTTTCATTTACACTTTGGTGGTGCTCTACAAAACGTAGACAGACGTCAGTCCATCTAAAGGGGATTCTTCGCGGGGGTAGGAACTGATCTGCTCCTGTCCCCTTTTATTAGGATCTGGGAAGCAAAATCTCATTTTGCGTGTCTAAAGGCGTCGGGATCATTTTGTAGTCTCAGATTTGAAAAGAACGTGGAGTGCTTTATTTTTGTATCGGTGCTGTGCACCGTCTGGGAGTGATTGATTCCTGCAGGGGACTGAAAAACCAGCCCATTTCACTTTGCCAGAGGACCTAAAGAGACAGCTACCATCCCTTTGAAGCAACCAACGCACCAGTTAGCAGGGGTTCTGGCCGGGGACTCCGCAGCCAAGTCCACTTATTTACTCCGGCTTTCGAGGAGAGCCGCTAGACACCACGGCTTCATCATCTCTGCACACAGTTTATTTGGGTCAGTTTAAAATATCTCGCTCTGTGGGTAGTTAGGATTGCCCGTAGGAGAGAATTCAGAAACGCTGGAGATAGAGTAACGGAGGATTTTTCACCTTCCAGGGATTTATGGGTAAAAAAAAAAAAAGAAAGAAAAATCTGGGACAGGCTGGGTGAAATCGAGTACGATTACTTTGCAGTTAAAAAAAAAATAACCCAACCCTAAACCATCCAGCGTTGCCGGGTCGGGGACGGGAGGGAGGATGCTGACTTGGGAGGGCCTGCTAGGACCGAAGCAACGGAGAGCGAAGGAGAAAGGAGAGCGGAAGCCAACGAAGAAAGCGAATTCCGCTAAATCCTCCGAGCCCCGAGCTCCCCTGCTTTCTCCGCAAGCCGCCGCGAGCCTTCTTCTCCGGGAGGAAACCCGGGGATTCCCAAACCACAGGACGCTGGGGTTGAGCGGCGCGCGCGGGCGTGCGGGCGCGAGCGCTCGGAGGCCGAGGCGGCGGCGCCTGTCCCTTTAAGGGGACGGTCTCCGGGTACCGCCGGCCCAGACGCCGGGACGTGCCGGGGGCCGCCCCGCCCCGAAGCCGCCCGTTTCCTGCCGGGCGGCGCGGCGGCACCTGAGCTATTGCGGCGGCGGTGGTGGTGGCGGCGGCGGCGGCGGCGCCTGGGAGCGAGCTGTGGTGTCCGCGCCGCCTGGTCTTCCCGGTCGGTCTCCCGCCGCGGCCACGCAGGGTAAGGGCGGGCAGGCCACGCCGAGCCCTGGTGCGGGCCGCGGGGACCGCGGCCGGGGAGGGCGGCGCTGGCCGAGCCTCCGGGGGGATGGGGGAGGAGGGCCGCGCCGGGTTGGGGGGCGCGGCCGCGGGGTCCCCCCCCCTCGCCGGGACACCTCGCTCCGCGGCCGTCCTCGGGATAGGCCTCGGCTCCTTGGTGGCCGCGGCCGGGCCCCTCCCCGGGCCCCGACGCCCGAGCGGCGAGCGGGCTCCGAGGGGGCCGCCCAGGCCTCACCTCGCCGCCTGGGGCCCGACCCTAGCTCGGCCGCGGCGCCTCGGAGCGCGGCCGGGGACTCCCTCGGGGACGTCTCCTGAGGGCGAGGACGGCCCGAGCGGGCCCGGGGGTGACCGGGGCGCCTATTTTTAGCCGGGGCCTGAGGGCCCCCGGGAAGAAAAGGCGGATTACCGCCGGCTCGGCCCGGTGGACGGCGGCGCCGGCGTCCCTGAGGCGGAGCGGGGGCCACGCGTACGCCATGCTGGAATTCCAGCCCCCGCCGCTCGCCGCCGCGACCCCGGCCGCCGCGGGCCGGGGAAGCCGCGGCGGGAGAGAGTGTGGAGAAGGCGGCGGCTGCGGCGGCGGCGGGGCCCCGGGCGCGGGCAAGTTCGCCCGTCGGTGCGCCGAGGGGTGTGTCCTGCGATCCTCCCCCTCCCTCCACCGCACCCCGACTCTCCCACCCCGACCCGCTTCTTCTGCCATCGGGAGACTTTTTCTTCTTTCTTTTCTTTTCGTTTCTTCTTCTTCTTTTTTTTTTTTTTAAATGTTTTCGGTGTTGGGGCAGCGGGCAGTCTGGAAAAAAGTCGTCGGGTGCCGTGCAGTGGGTCGTGGCGCGGCGCGTGCGACCCCGAGCGACCCCTAGGGTCGCTGAAAGAGCTTCCGGCGGGTTCTTCATCGCCGCCGCGGCCGCTTCTGCCGTGGAACCCGAGCTCTTGGCTTGGAGCGGGAAAGCGTGGCGTAATCGGTAGAAGAGACACAGCTTTAAAAAGCGGCTGTAGGGTTTTTTTTTTCTTTTTGCCGGGGGTGGGGTGGGGTTTGAGATGCCTTGTGGAAAGCCTTGAGAAATTTCCGACGCCCTTGGCCTGTTGGAGAGAAACACTATTGGGGAGAATGGTCTTTGGCTAGGGATTGACTGCAAGTTCGAGGTTTTTTTTTTTCTTTTCCGAAATTAGCCGGTGGCGTGTTGCCCTCTCCTGCGCTTACCCTGCATTTGCTGTGGGATGGTCCCGAGAACCACACTGGAGGACTCTGGGGTTGATCTTTGCTTTGGGAGAGATAAGCCTTGCCATAGGTTGCCACATTTCATTTTGAGCCCATTCCCCCTCCCCCGGCCCCCCTCCACGCGGAGGGTGCTCAGGGGCTAAACTCTTGGCGCTCTGCTCAGGGGTCATTCCTGAGGGAGCTCTGGGGATCATCGTATCCTCCTGTGCTTGGGTCAAACCCTCTTCGAAGCTAGCGCCTTAGCCCCTTGTAGACCGTGAATGTCCTTGGCATTCATATTTAATGTTTTCTCCCCTCTCTCGCTTAGCGACTTAAGAGATGAGTGGGCTCCTTTGGTAGCATCATAGAAAAATTAGCCTCTCACAGTGACAGACTTTGAAATGTCTCTTCAGTTTTCATCATCAGCCGTCCACAGTAGCTCTATCAAGCGTTCTTGGAGAATGCGGTGTTCTGTTTACCTTTGGGAGACTTACACTGAACCTTCATTGGAACAAAGCCTAAGGAGAACATTTCTTTTTAAAAGAAAAATTTTTTTGCATGTTCATTTTTATTGAGGTACTGGCATTTATAATACTTTCAATTGCACGTTTCCTGGATACCTCATTCCAGCACCACACCCATCACCAGAGAGCCCGCCACTCTCTACCACTGCCCCGCACAGCCCCTCCCAGCCCCTCCCAGCCACCTCCCATGTGTTGTAGACTGCATCTCCAGTTCTGATGACAATTTGCTATTCCTTTACATGGGAAGACAGTTTATTACTATGTGAAGCCTTTAAAAATGATGAAGTTATTGATTATCAGTTTAACTGGAATGACTCAGGGTTAACATTATGAATAAAACGTTTATGAATAAACTTCATGATGTTCCTTTTCTCTCTATCTTAATTCTTAATGTCAGTAATCTCATCTGATGCAAGTGTTTTCTTGGTTTTCTTACCTCAGACTTCCTCCTAGTTACTAGATTTTAATCTGCTTTTAGTAAGGAGATCATCTTAATAAATAGATGTTGAGTTAATAAGGCCTTTCTAAGAGGCCTAAGAAGTGGAAGCTTTTCTGAGGCTTAACTTTTAAAGGACTTGTGTTTAGTTTGTTACTGTTGGTAAGTTTGTAAGTAGAGTTTTACATGAAATATATGAAAGGCATTTTTAATTTCCAGGCTTTTAATAGCAGAGGAAAATTTTGTTGGTTGTTTTTGCTTTGTGTGCAGCCATTCCGGCTGAGCTGGGTTCGATTCCTCCGCTCCTCTCGGAGAGCCCGGCAAGCCACCGAGAGTATCTCGCCCACACGGCAAAGCCTGGCAAGCTACCTGTGACGTATTCAATATGCCAAACACAGTAACAGCAAGTCTCAAAATAGAGACGTTACTGGGCCCGCTCAAGCAAATCGATGAACAATAGGAGAATAGTGACAGTGACAGTGCTTTGCAAGAACATTTAAATATTTGAGAATAACATAAGCTGTGTCTGTGTACTGTTATTATTTTAAAGGTAAGTTCAGAGAACTTCAGAAACTATATTTTTGGTCATTTATGGGTAGTTTTATTTTTTTTTAGTTGTTTTGAACATAACTTTGAAATTTCTGATCTTAGAATGTAACATATCTGATAATCATCGGGAAAACACTTATTTAGATAAGAATATAAGCTACTTTTTCTATGAACAGAAAATTGAACAGAAGAGAAGGCCTAAGGGAGCTTGGTTAATTTTATCTGAGCTCTAGAAAAAGAAAAATAATGACAAGTTGTAACTGTGTACCAGACTATTAAACTGGTTATAACTAAATATAAAATTATTAAATTAGTATTTTTGGCTTTTTAAGACTTAAAAGTGGTAGACATGATTTTTTGGTTAAAGAGATAAAATGGGGCTGGAGAGATAATACAGTGAGTAGGGTGCTTACCTTGCACACAGCTCATCTATATTCCATCCCTGGCACCTCATATTGCTTTCCATGCCTCTCCAGGAGTGATCCCTGAGTGCAGAATCAGGAGTAAGTTCTGAACACTAGGTATTGTGCACTTCGAGAGAGAGAGAGAGAGAGAGAGAGAGAGAGAGAGAGAGAATGAATTTGGTCTTTTACCTGTCTCCTTAGCTGCTGTAAACTGATTTTAAGAATTTTAAACCTGAACTAAAATCTTGTCTCAGCAAGTGATTTGTGTACTATATTATACCAGGGACCATCTGACCCCCTGTCGGCTCCCAACATATTTCAAGGGTGAAAATCTTATAAATGGGGGCTACACCATGACACTGGGGACCAACTGGTAGGATGAGATTCCACAGGAAGGAAACAAGGTTGGAAGGATACAAGGGTCAAGGTGGAAAATCACTCATTTATATAGACTCTTCCAGAACATTGCCTTTTGGGTTTCTTTCCTTACTTTGCTCATTCTGACTTTCTGACTTTTACTTGAAATGTGCAGTCGTTGGCTCATTTTTCTTTTTATAATCCTTTTGTGATCTCAACAAGTATTATGGCTTTAAATATCTATAAGCTGAAGGCTTCTGTATTTATATCACCAGCCTAGGAAGAGTCTTGCACTCCAGACAACCTGTTCTGCATTTCCACTTGGATGTGAATCAACACATTCATGCCTTAATTAAACCACTTTCAACAGTGGGCTGCGAGTGCTAGTGTGTTAAACTATACTTTCACGTTCCTCTAATCCTGCCACAGGTACAGCCGTACTCTGATTAATTTGAAAGCAGGCTCCAATAAATATCAAAAAATGTTGGGAGTCATCTGAGACGTATCTTGGAACTATGTTAACCAAATCAACATAGCAACCACATGATAGTGTCTCTCCCTCTTCTCTTTCCCTTTTCTCTCTCTTTGCTTTTTGGACCACACCTGGCTCTGCTCCTCGTTGTTGGTTGCTCCTTTGGGTGCTCAGGGGAAAGTGCAGTGCCAGGTATTGAATCTGAGCCATATGCTCAGCTCTTTAAACATCACTTTCTCCTCAGTACCCTTCAAAGACTTGTAAAAGCCATGTTCTTTATGGCCTAGAAGCGCTTACAGAGTTTGGAGACTCCATCTTTCCCTGTTCACCCATACCTTTCTAAATTTTTTCCCCTGTGTATTTCTAACTTCCAGCCCCACTGTCTCTGGGTCTTTTATGCAGGCTGTTCCTCCTCCCCAGATTACTGTTGCCCTAAGATATCTGCATGGTTGGCTCCTTTGATTCTTAGTCATTTTCAAATTTTTGTTTTTCAAGTATTTTTTAGAAAGGTTTGCTTTACTATTTTATGTAAAGTTAATTGTACTACCCTGCTTATGACTCCTGTACTCTGGTATATTTTTTTTTCTGTAGCAGTAATTTTGTTGGTCTAGTCTCTCTTCTCTCCTTTATTATAATGTAACCTATCTTTGGTTAGGGCTTTCTGTCTTTGTTTTGAATTCTGTGGATTTCGTCTGGATCATCAGAGGTACTCAATAAAGCCTTTTTTTTTTGTTTTTTTTTGGCTTTTGGCGGTCACACTTGGTGATACTCAGGTGTCACTCCTGGCTCTGTACTCAGGAATTACTCTTGGTGTTGCTCAGAGAACTATATGGGATACCAGGGGTTGAACCCCGGTCAGCTGTGGGCAAGGCAGATACTCTACCTTCTGTATTATTGCTCTAGACCCTAAAGATTTCTTTATTGCAAGTGAATTGAATCCTCACCTGGCAGTTGGTCCTTCCTATAATGGATACTTCAGTGGGGTTTTGAATTTACTCCTTTCCTAGGAACATCAGGGAGCAGAAGAGAAGTGGCACAAAGCCTTCTCCCATTTCTGGAGGGAGGAATATATAAAGAGTGTAGTAGAGATCCCATGTTACCCACCCCATGTGATTTGGATCAGTGCTTAGATATAATTTAAAAAGTGTTAAAAGTACAAACTCTGCAGTTTAAATGTTCATTTTAACTTTAAAGAGCTTTACTTTCCTTTTGGTTGGTTTTCGGGTGGCACTTGGTGGTGCTCAGCTCTTACTCCTGACTCTGCACCAGGGATCGCTCCTGGGCTGATTTTGGGGAGACCATATGTGATGCTGGGGATTGAATAAAGGTTGGCCGTGTGCAAGGCAAGGGCCTTATCTGCTGTACTATCACTGTGGCCCCTCCTACTTTTTTATTATTTTTTTTCATACAGTATCAAACTCTTACCTTTGAGTTGGGGGGAGGTCTTCTGATTTTTTCCTATAACTAGGACCCCAAAAGCCTTTCCTATGATTTCTAGTATTGGCTTCTTAAAGGTGGAATGAAAATGTAGGTATTTTAAGGCAAACCATAATGCTAAGCAAAGGGGGATGGGGGAGAGGGAGGGAGGGAGTGAAGAGACTTTGGTTGATGGATGGGGTAGGGAAACTGGAGTTATTGGTGGTGGGAAATGTACACTGGTGGAGGGATGGGTGTCTGAACATTGTAAGACTGAAACCAGAGCATGAACAGCTTTGTAACTGTATCTCATAGTGACTCAATTTAAAAAAAAAAAGTGGGCACTGGGAATTCATTCTAAGTATAATCCTTCTAGGTTTTTCTAAACCATTAGGGTCTTGTACAAGATTTAGTTTAACAAGTTTTTATAGAAATAGTTTAGCTTTTGTTTTTATTTGCACATTTAATGTGTTTATAGAAGTGAGTATGATATAATTGAGAATGATAACTAAAAGTATTAGCTTTCTGTACATACCACCCATATATTTTTCCAAGAATATCAGTTAATGTGGTGACATAGATTCTTAAGATATTTTCCATATTGGATAAAATTCATAGGAACTATAAGATCCTAGCTGCCAAGCATTAGTAGTGCACTATGTCATTTATCCACATTTACTTTTTAAATTTTTTTTGGGGGGGACACACTTGGCTTTGGTCAAGGCACCTTGTAGAATGTGTGATGTGTGTGTATCTCCCACATAGATAACAGAATCTGCTTTTTAAAGAAATGTTGGAAACTCAGAATTGGAGTATTTTGCAGGTTTTGAGTTATTACATCCATAATATTTTGGTTAATAATTAAGACAGAGGTTTGTTTTCAGTGAAACTCAGTAACCATGGTCTTGACAGATTCATCCTGAAAGCAGGATATATGGTAGAACTGTCTCAGAACTGCCTTGAATATTTGGGATTTAACATTCTACAGTAGTAGGAGTCAATTTCAAAAGAACAAAATACAATAGACTGGTTAAGCATATAGATCTTGGATTTATAGTTCTTTGCTCAGGGATAGGGTGCGGGGAATTGAGTCTTACCAAAGCTTGCTGCACGGCAAGCGCCCTTCTCCATCTCTGACTTCATCTCTGGGACCACTTCTCTGGCCCCACACATCTAAACTTTTTGACTAACATTATATAGTTACTGGGCCCACTCCAACAAATGGATGAACAACAGAAGGACAGTGCTACAGTGCTACATGGTTACTTATCAGAATATATAATTTCAGTAATTGTGTTACCAAGAGAACTAATATTTTACTACATTGTCACTGTAAAATGTGGGAACATTATTGTTCTTAGGAATGAGTCATTTGAGTAGCCAAGGAAATGGTTTGGTTTGCTGTAATAAAGGAAGTCAGTGGTTAGGAGTTTCAAGAAAAGGGCTTAAGATTTACTTTTGAGGATAAAAATGGAGAACAAAATTAAAAAGATCAATTTTGTGGATGTTCTGTGTGCCAGTTGCTTTTGTTGATTAATATACAAGCATTGTGATGGAAGTATGTACAAAAATTTAGTGATTAGATTTGCTTGCTCGAGTGGGCCCAGTAACGTCTCCATTGGAGACTTTGTTGTTACTGTGTCTGGCATATCGAATACTCTCGGTAGCTTGCCGGGCTCTCCGAGAGGGGCGGAGGAATCGAACTCGGGTCGGCCATGTTGGCCGCTTGTAAGGCGAACGCCCGCTGGAGCGATAGCACAGCGGGTAGGGCGTTCACCTTACAAGCGGCCAACATGGCCGACCCGAGTTCGATTCCTCCCCCCCTCTCGGAGAGCCCGGCAAGCTACCGAGAGTATTGGATATGCCAGACACAGTAACAACAAAGTCTCCAATGGAGACGTTACTGGGCCCACTCGAGCAAATCGACGATCAACGGGAGGGCCTTTACTTTACTTACTAGATTTGCTTAATTCTTGTTATCTCTGAAATAAATTTGAACATGGTAAGCTGTACATTAAAAACTCCCTTGTTGGGCCTGGAGTGATAGCACAGTGGGTAGGGCGTTTGCCTTGCACACAGCTAATATGGCCCACCCGCGTTTGATTCCTTTGCCCCTCTTGGAGAGCCCCTGCAAGCTTCCGAGAGTTATCTCGCCTGCAGGGCAAAGCCTGGCAAGCTATCGGTGGTGTATCCATATGCCAAACACAGTAACAAGTCTCACAATGTTACTTGGCCTGCTCGAGCAAATTGATGAACAACGGGAGGACAGTGACAGTGAAATCATGTTCTAAGAAAGAGGAACATGAAAATGTATATATTTATTGTACATATTAAAATGGAAGAGCTAAATTAAATCTAAAAAGTGATGGATAATTAGGGAGCAAAGAAAGTGTAGGAGAGTTCAGGACTATAAGCTGTGCTTTGAATTTTACTTTCCTTTTAGGTACTTTGGAGCCATGTAAATACATAATTGAAGTTTTAAATGAAACAAATGAATCATATGTATCTACTTGGTGGACACCTGGATAAAATTCTGTCAAGTAACTTTCACTTGGTAACTTGCAGATTGGAGAGATAGCTCAAAGGGCTGAGCACATACTTTGCATGCAGGAGGCCCTGGTTAGATTCTGGCATTGCACAATCCAGAGCATGGAGCCACTAATAGCCCTGAGCATTGTTGGGTGTAGCCTGAACCCATGCCCCTGTGGCCCCCCCCCCAAAAAAAAAACCCCTCCCCAAACCCAAACAGAAACAAGGTAGCTTTCTTGTATATCTCACTGAAATATAGACTCTGGGAAGATAGTGGGGAAAAACAAAACTAAACATGGCAGAAAGAAAAATATGAACTATCATAGTAATTTTGGTAGTAATGTATTTTTATTTTAGTAACTGTAATGTGCAGATCATGGACTAAAACAGTGACAGATTATGTTGGAATTGTTCAAAGCTGAAATTTTTAGCATTGTTCATATCATTGAAAGTGATAAGATTTTATGTCGGTGAAATGAAATAAAAACTGTTTAGTACTAAATTTGAATAGAAGCATCTGTATGCACTCATGCAGGTGATAATTTAGCTTCTTAAAAATATTATGGCCTTATTGACTAAAAAGTCTTAGAAACAAATGACAAACCCACTAGTAAGAGGCACTCCTTGTATGCAGACTGTGGATTTTAAGAGCCTTTTTATAATAAAAAAAAATAACTTGCATTCATAGTTAGCATTTTTTAAACCTCAGGGTAAAATTGTATAAAATGAACTTATATATGAAGTATTTCTATATTTGAATAATATATGAACAAAGATGGGCTTAAAAATGCACTTAGTGGATTGTTTCTTTGGGTTAAGAATTTGAGCACTGCTTAACTGGGTACAGTGATTCAGGGTTTCACAAAACAAACCTAACAGTAATTGAGTATTGTCAGAACAGTCCATGAGTCATCCTGAGTAAGATGATTTGTTCAGGGGTCAGAGAGATAGTACAGCAGCTTGCCTTGTATGGGACTGATCCAGGTTCAGTCCCTGTCATCACTTAAGGTTTCCCCAAACCTTCCCTGGAGTAAGTCCTGAATATTGGTAGGTGTGATCTCATCTCCCAATCTTCCCATCCCATTGGCAAAAGGAACAGTTTTGAACTATATATTGTCAATATAGTAACAAATTGAAGTCAGTAAAATGTGTTTAAATCTATGAGTTCATAAGGACACAGCGGTATTTTAAAAATCTTTTAATTAGTTGCTGTTGGGCCGACTCATTTTGACAGCTGATAGAGGAGAAAGCATTAATCCTACTTTTCTATGATTTGTGTTTTAGGGTAACCTAATAGTTCTTATCTGTTTATTTATTTTTTCTTTTTTGGGATGGGGGAGGTGTTGGACACACCTGGCAGTGCTCAAAGCTTAGTCCTGGCTCTGCTCAGAGATCAGTCCTCAGGGATCAGTCCTATTGGGAGACCAAATGGGTTGTTGGGGATTGAACCTGGGTCAGCCACATGCATGGCAAGGTCCCTAACCACTGTACTGTTGCTCTGGCCCCTAACCTAGTTTCTAACAACGTTTCTAACAGAAGATTCTGTAGATGTTTTCTATGTGGTAAAGAAGGAATGATGAACTTAGAATGTCTTCTATTGAATGTCTGGGCAAAGATACTAATAACTGCTAGTATCACAAAGAGACAGCAGAAGATTGATACATAATTTTAGAAGTGTGCTGTGCTTCCTATTTCTTTTACACAAGTTGTAACTGTAAATCAGCTGTCCTTTAATTGTGAAACTCTTAGGACCATTTCTTAGTATTTCCACCCCCAAATTCATTTGAGGATGATAAAAGAGGTTAAGAATTAAGCACATCAAACAGAATAATTGAAAGATATTTAAACGGAGTTAGAAATATGAATAGGGGCTGGCGAGAGAGCAAGCGGGTAGGGCGCCTGCCTTGCACATGGCAGACCTGGGTTGAATTCCCAGGATCCCGTATGGTCCCCCGAGCACCACAAGGACTAATTCCTGAGTACATAAGCCAGGAGTAACACCCGTGCAATGCCGGGTATGACCCAAAACAAACAAAATAAGATACAAATAAACACTTGATATTTGATATCAAGGAGTTGTAATTTTTTTTTTTTTTTTTTTTTGCTTTTTTGGATCACACCCGGCAATGCACAGGGGTTACTCCTGGCTTTGCACTCAGGAATTACTCCTGGCGGGGGGCCATATAGGATGTTGAGAATTAAACCCGGGTCAGCCATGTGCAAGGCAAATGCCCTATCCACTGTACTATTACTCCAGCCCCAAGGAGTTGTAAATTTAAAATTTGCAGTGTCTGGATAGTTTGTCCTTCTCCCTCCTTAGAACATCTATAAAGCTATATAGTTCAGGTAATATACTTTTGTAGCCTGATTATTTTGCCATATTCCCTTTTTCTTCCTTACCTTTACCTGTTTCCTTCTGTTCAATCCTTGGCACCACCTTACAAGATGTGCAAATATTTTTTTGTTCTGTTGCTATTACTTTGCCTGTCAAAGCTGAATTTCTGATCTTTACCTGTTTCAGAGCCAGTATCCATTCATTTCATTTCCCCTTATGTGTCTCCATTGTAGTTAAGGATTAATTTTTAAATTTTCATTGCATTTCTGACTCATTGAGATCTTTAAGTCATCTCATTGTTCACTTTTTATGTTTCATCACTTTTTAAATGTTTGGGAAAGAAGCTTTCTTATTGGGAGGCTTCATTTTCACTTATTCTGCATGTGCTGGTTCAGTGGTCTGTTCCTTTTCTTTGCTCAAATCTGCTCTGAATCTTGTTGGGTATTTCTTTTTTTGCTTTTTGGGTCACACCCGGTGATGCACAGGATGCCCTATCCACTGTACTCAGGAATTACTCCTGGCGGTGCTCAGGGGACCATATGGGATGCTGGGAATCAAACCTAGGTTGGCTGCGTGCAAGGCAAACTCCCTACCCGCTGTGCTATTGCTCCAGCCCCTAACCTGATCTTAAAATTACTATCAATTAAAATCTTTGTCCTTCAATTGTGATTATTGGTCCTGTTGATTTTATTCATCCTGCTTTTCTTTAGTTTACTTTGGTTACAGGTATTGCTTGCTAGTCCAACTCAAGATGAAAAATTTTCCTTTTTGAGGTAGGACTGCTATCCTATGCTGCCAAACTATTGTTGATTGTTATATCATGTTTGAAAAGCATAAATATATATTTTTGGATGTCTTGAAGTCATTCTTGAAAACCCTGCTGCCTAGGGAGAAGTCATTACATAAATAAATTTTTATTAATTTCATTGAGGAATTAGTTAATTGCATATGTTCGATCATACACAGTTTTCACATAGGAAAGTGTTAACCTAGCAATCAAGAGATATTTATGTAAGTATAAACAACAGCTTGAGAGTGAGAATAATGTGATAAAATGAAGGCATATTATACTTATGGACAAAGAGAAAATTATTGTGGTTGGTGGGTGTATGTGGATTAAGTTCTTCGGAAAGTCTGTAACATTTTCTTTTGTATGTGTGTGTGAAGCAAGATAATTTTTATTGAAGAAAACTCAAGATGTGAGGGGTAGGCAGAAAAAAAATGAAGAGAATATGTGTAAGCTTTGAGAGAGCAAATAAGCAAGGAGCAAGCAAGATATGTGTTCAAGGGTGGACACTGGCTTGAAGAGAAAGCCTCTGTATTATTTCCTTTACAAGTTTAAACCATTTTGGAATTCAGAGTTTTATTACATTCAGTTTGCTCTTAATGATCAAATTGTGGCACAGTAGAGTTACTTTAGAGGAATAAAGGCCAGGCACAAGTCCTTTAGGTACTGAGAAAACAGATTGAGATTGAAAAGATAAAGAAGTGTCAGAAATACAGTTCTGCATCTCTTGTGTGGCATATGTACATATAGTAAAATGGTCTAGGTTCATTTGAACTTGTGTGGTTGAGAGTACCTAAGATTATATGGAAATAAGAGATTTATTTTCATAAGCCTAGTTGGAAACCTTACGTTGAGGTGTGCTTTTGATTAATTTGTTGGTATTTTGCTTTTCTTGTCTTACCACACCTGGTAATTTGGAGTCTTTTTTTTGTCTTTGGTTCACACTCAGTGACACCTAGGGATCTCTCCTGGTGGGCTCAGAGGACTGTTTGGGGTGCTAGGGATCACTACCTACTGTTTGGAGTCTTTGTAGAGTATGTTTGTTGTATGTGTGTTTAAGTGAACACACATTGTATGAAAACTGCATTTCAAGAGATATAAATGAAATAATATGCTGTTCTTCCTTACCTGAACTAGTCACTAAAGTTCCTGCTAGGGAATTGAAACATTTTTGTAACAAAGGGGGAAAGATGCTTATGAAATAATTTGTTGAGGCCCTTTGTTCTCAATTTTGAATTATCCTTCACTGTAACATAAACTGGTAAGCTTGTCTTATCATTATCCATGTAATTGATTAAAATGTTAATGAGGTCAGGCAAAGAACTAAGTCCTTTGATACATGATTAAGGTATTCTCTAAATCATTAATTGGCAACTTTGTGATATAGGCCTTTAAATGTTCATCCATATTCAATACTTATTTTTGCTTCCAAGGATGAATAGCTTGTCAAGTGGTTACCAAAGGTGTGTTTTTTAGTACGTACTCGGTTTTCCTGATCTAGTAAGGAAGCCTTTCACTTAAAAGGGGGACATTGGGATATGACCGGTCTATAATGAATGACTTTTTGGAATGTTGTTTCTGTGTTTTTCTTTCAGCAAAGTAGGGGGACTGGGCCTCACCTTGCTGTGCTCATGACTTACTCCTGACTGTTCTGTGCACAGGGGACCATATGTGGTACTGGTTATTAAATTGGGGTCACCTACATGCAGGACAAAAACCTTACTATCTCTTCAGTCCAATAGAGAATGATTTTTGATGCTTTAAAATTTTTAGTGGCATTGTCTAGGTTTACCAGTAGTGAATTTGCCATTTAGCTTGTCGGCCTTTGGCTGTTTTTAGCATATGACAGCTTTCACATAAACAAAAACCTCCCAAACTTTAGGCATCTTGTAATAATGGAAAAAACAGATGTCTTTTGTGGATTTTTGGAATGTAGGATTGTGGCAGTTGTGTACTGTCTCTGTCTTTGTATGGGTCTTGAGCTTGGTTAAACATGGTTTCTAAGCACAAAGCGTGGAAGCGCCATACGATAGGAGCACTGTTTTTGTCTGTATTTAAATTTTTTGCTCAGCTTTATAGATAAAGTTGAAATTGTCTTAAGTTTAAATTGTGTGATAATTTGTTATAGTATTTATTGCAAGGTAAAGGGAAAGGCCCTCCCGTTGATCGTCGATTTGCTCGAGCGGGCCCAGTAACGTCTCCATTGGAGACTTTGTTGTTACTGTGTCTGGCATATCGAATACTCTCGGTAGCTTGCCGGGCTCTCCGAGAGGGGCGGAGGAATCGAACTCGGGTCGGCCATGTTGGCCGCTTGTAAGGCGAACGCCCTACCCGGAGCAATAGCACAGTAACAACAAAGTCTCCAATGGAGACGTTACTGGGCCCGCTCGAGCAAATCGACGATCAACGGGAGGGCCTTTACCTTTTTTACCTTACCTTATTTATTGCAAAGTGATTATAATAGTAAGTTGAGTTAATATGGATCATCTTAAGTAGTTAAGATTTTTCTTTTTGATGTTGAAACAACTTTAAGATTTACTCTTGTGTTTTGGGACCATTCCTGGTAGGCTTTCTCTGGGGTCAGGGAACCATATATAGTGCCTTGGAGTAAATCCAGGTCAGTTGCAGGTCAGACTTCTTAACCTCTCTACTATCTTTTTAGCCTTAAGATTGACTCTTAGCTATCATATTTCACTACATAATCATTGCAAATTTATAGCCTTATTTTGGGCAGAAAAGTGGGTGAGACTTGCAGTTAAAAAATTTTTGCCAGTACTACTTAAAAGTCATTTATTATTACATTGTTACTGGTGTTGGAAATAAAGTGTGTTGCATGTGTTGACCCTGGTTTGATCCCTGGTACTACATATGATCTCTTGGGTACTATGGGGATTGATCCTTAAACTGTCATGAGTAGCCTGTGAATATTGCAGAGTGTGACCAAGAAACCCAAAGAGAAAAACAGAAAAAAACTTTTTTTAAAATTAGGATGCACAGAGTAATTGTAAATATATGTTAAAATTGAATAGTCGAAATTAAAGCATAGCATGTCTTTTTTGATAATTTTGTTTTTGGTGACAGCATATTTCTAGACTGAAAAAAAGTTAATGCATTAGACGTTATTTATTATAGGTGATATATTACACTTGAAATTTTTCTACTGTGATGTGAAGTACAGACTTAAAAACTTTAATCTTCTGTGCCTGGGGATTTGTGCTACTGTAATTGGCTTTGTTATCTGATGTGTTGTGCTCTGTGCCACTCTTCTAGAAAGTTTTCACTTTGTCACTGTCAGAATGTATCATCTTAAAATACATCTAGTGCCTTCCAAATTTTGACCTTTTTAATTGTTTTATTGTCTTTTAAAATTTAAACTGTAATTTGCAAAGTTGCTCATAATACAGTTGTTGCAAGCATTCAGTGTTGTAACACCAATCCCACAATGTGACTTTTCCTCCAGTGTTCCCAGTTTTGGTACCTGTCTTCCACTTTCCCCCAACCTGCCCCATTTGCAGTCACAAAAATGTACATATTACTTACAAAATGGCGAATGAAATTACCACATAATAGATTGATAAAAGAGGATTTGTGATAATTATTATATCTCACATTGGCGTCACAAAAATGACGAGGACTTACTGAGCTGATTGTACCAGCTGGTTGGTGCTTTGTTGTTGGTTTCACTCATTGAGCATGGTAGTTTTCTATGCAGCTTTCCCATGAAAATTGTAGTGCTCCTACTGGGCTATTGGTACTGTGAAATTTGGAGATGTAGTGCAGTCACACATGTAGCTGTGTGCTCAGGGAGCTGTGGAGCTGGGACAAATTGTGCTTGATGAATTGATGAGGTTCATTGATAGAGCTGGGCTGTTGAATACTGGAGCATGTCAGGTGTTGGTGGGGGGCTGCTGGACCTTCTGGCATTGAGGTGAATCTGCCCTCCTCCATTTCGAGAAGGCCCCAGAGTTTTAGCCCAAACCCCATCTATTTGGGATAATTCATCGGCTTGGTGCCTTTTTGAGTAACTTTGTTCTTTTGCTGACTGTTTAATGTAGTAGTAGATCTCAACTCTTCCCTGTCCCCCACTGCCTTGTTTTTTGGGCCACACCCTGAGGTGCTCAGGATTTACTCCTGGCTCTGCACTCAGTCCTCAGGGGACTATATGGGATTCATATGCCAGGGATTTAATCTGAGTCAGCTATGCTCAATGCAAGTGCTATTATTCCAGCCCCTTAGCTCTTTCTTTTCTTTTTTACTCTTTGGGTTATACCTGCTGTGCTCAGGGTTTGCTTCTGGCTTTGTGCTCAGGGATCACTCCTGGCAGGGAATGAGTGTCCATACCTTGTTCACTTTTATCAAATCCATATTCCTTGCAACTGTCAGTCTGTTTCTAAGAGTTGCAATTTTAGTTTCCACATATAATTGAAATTGTACAGTATTTAATATCTTTGCATTTTCACAACATAATGTCCTCAATTTTCATGTTATTGCAGATGTTATGCTTTCCTTTTTTTGATAGCTAAGACTCCTTTTATATTAATATGAATGTACATAGATGCTTATGTAGACACATCACATTTCTTTATCCTTTCATTGGTTGGTGGGTAGTAAGCATTATTTATTTATTTTTTGTTTTGCTTTTTTTGGGCCACACCCAGCAATCCTCAGGAGTTACTCCTGGCTCTGTACCCAGGAATTATTCCTGATGATGTATGGGAGACCATATGGGATGCTGGGGATTGAACCCAGTTTGGTCACATGCAAGGCGAGCACTCTATCCACTGTGCTATAATTCTGGCCCTTAGGCTGTTTTTTTTTTAATTGGCTTTTATAAATATTGCTGCCAGGAGCAAGGAGGTGGCAGATAACCTCTTTGGGATAGTGAGTTCATTTCCTTTGGGTATATTTCTATAAGTGGGATTGCTGGATCATATGATACTTCTGTTTTTAGTTTTTGAAAACTCTCCCTACTATTTTCCACAGTGACTATACCCATCAGCCCTGTACAAGGGATTCCTTTCTCCACATCCTAGTCAGCACTACTTGCCTTTTTGATAACTTTATAACAGGTGATATTTCATTATTATTTTGAGTTGCAATTTCCTAATGATTAACTGGGCACTTTTTTCAAATACCTATTTTTATTTATATATCTTCTGTAAATGTTGAGTTAGGTCCTTGCTTGTTTTTTTGTTTTTGTTTTTGTTTTTGTGTTTGGGCCACACCCATCTATGCTCAGGAATCACTTCTGACAGCCAGTGCTGTGGGTGGGGGGTATAAGTGATACCAGGGATCAATCTGCAGCATATAGGACCGGTACTTTTAACCCCTTTCTCTCTGGCCCTCTTCACTCATTACTTCAAATTAGATTTTTTGGGGGCTATCGATGGATGCTCAGGCTGTTTTTATTACTTGATTTTTACAAAGAAAGTTGCAATGAACAAGGGGTTGCTAGATGACCTTTTTTTGGGTAATGATTTCATATGAATTTCACTATATTGCTTCATTGATCAAAAAGTCATACATTTAAAATAAGAATTAAAATTTAGTTGTTATAACAATAAAAAATGAAATGTACTTTTGAAGTTCAAATGTAGACTGAAGAATAGATTGTCAAATCTTAGGGAAACAATCAGATGTTTATATTACTGTGCACTTGACTGTAAAACATTAGAAAGTTGTTGTTTGCTTATTTTGGGGCCATACATAGTAGTGCTTAGGGCTTACTCTTGGCAAGGCTCTAGGGACTAACTGGGGTGTTGGGGATAGAATCTGTGTTGGCCACATGCAAGGCAAATGCTGTACCCGCTGTACCATCCTCGGTTCCATTATGATGAAGTTTCGTCTGAACTTTATAGAAAGATTGCTTACAAGCTCCGAACACTGTAATTGAGATGCTAGAAAGAGAAAATGATTTGTTAGCATTTTCCCCACTGATTTCGCTAAAAGTTTTTTTCAGGAAAAATAGGTCAGCTATAAACACTAATATATGATGTTATATATAATTTGGAAATTTGAATATGTTGGAAATTTTCAATTGTTATTCTGGAGGGAAGGATTTGTTTACAAAAGCCACCTTCTAGATTATTGAATTAGCAGTTTTGTTTCTTAGACAAATTAGTAAGACTTTATTACTTCTGAAAACAATATTACAACGATGTTTTGTTGGGTCTAGAATTCTGTATTAATCATTATTGTATCAATGTAGATTGTTATTTTATTATGCTTTGTATTTCACTGAGTTGTGTGTCTAATTTTATTTCTTTGTGTTAATTTTTTGTTACTTTTAGTACTTTATTTGAGCTATAGTTATACTAATATATTTAGATGTTTCTTTTTATTCTGTTAAATTTATTATGAACTGGAAGATTAATATCTTAAATGATTCCAAGCACAAAAATGTGTAAGTCTGCAACTGTACCTTATGATGTCTCACTATTAAAAATTTTTTTAATAAAAAAAATATCTCTGATGGTTTAAAAAAATATCTTAAATGATTTTTGAAATTCTTAACCATCTCCTCACTGACTTTCTTAGTTCCTTTCCTTCTTCAAATCCCTTTTGACTTACAGAACCTTTTCATTCTTGCTTCAGTTTAATTTTTCCTTTCATAGTTTCCCTAAAATGTTCTGTGTATTGCTTTGCCAGTTTTATGTTTATCTTTCTTTAATTGTGTATAATTATCATTCCATTGAGTTTTTAGTGTCTGTGTATATGCTTAGTGTGTGGGTGCATACAAGTTATATATTCTTCATCTTTTCTCTAATTCTTTCTAGGTGTGTGACTTGGTCTGTTTGCTTTTTTTGTGGGGGAGTAATTGTAAGTTCACCTTCAGGAGGAATATATCTGCAAATGCTGAGCTGTGCATACTGTATTAGATAGAAGGAAATTTTTATAGATGACCTAAGAGCCATTTTGGGTGGTGTTTGTGTGTGTGTGTGTGTGTGTGTGTGTGTGTGTGTGTGTGGAGCAGTTGTGGGGTGATCTGGATTGGCAGAGACTACATATATATATTTTATAATATAATAAGTATATATTTCAGAACTGTGGTTATAAAATAATTCTTTTGTCTATCTTTTGTAGCAAAAAGCAGTTAAACATTTTTTTGTGTGTTCTGAACCAGGGAATTTATTTTCTACTACATGCTCTTTGTTGAAGGTTTGAAAAGTCTGTCTTACGTACCTGTCATATTTCACTTACCAGACTTGTAGCCCTGTGTTTCCTATCTTAGCATTAAAAACCATTAACATGTTTCAATTCTTAATTGATTTTTTCCCTTTCTTCAGGAATTACCTAAGTTTTGGAAATTAGAAATTCCTATTTCCAAGCAATAATGTTTAAAAAATATATTTGTGTATTTATATATTACAGGAACAGTATATGGCATATTTGAGTTGAGGGTAGTAGGGCCACTTCTGGTGCTGCTCAGAGATCTTTTGCTACTTGAACCTAAACCCTGGGGGTTCAACTAGCAGCAAAGTGCTCCCTTCATGTATCATGTGTGTGTGTGTGTGTGTGTGTGTGTGTGTAACTTGTCTTAAAATTACATTCACGCAGTGAATTTCCTTATAACCATTCTGAAGGTTATAAGGTGAAATTACCAGAAGAAAAGAACAAGTAACCAGAAGTCACCTTGGAGTAACTGGTTTCTGATTGTCTTTTCATGAGTTTTCTAAGTGTTTATACTCGTGTCTGACACATAAAAGGAGTTTTTAGTCTGTGCTGTTCTTCCCCTCCACAGGCTGGGGATTGCACCTAGGGTGTCACATAGGCAACACAACTGCTACATTGCTGAACTATATATCCCTAGACCTCTGCAGTGTGCTTTATACATAACTTTTTTTTTAAATGTACTTCTACACATGAAACTATTACAAGATTAGTTTTTCATGCCAGGCATGTGGTTCCATCTAGTTTTATGAAGTTAGATTGCTAAAGTTATTGGAGAACCTGCTTTGTATATCTTTTGTATTTGTGTGATATATCTGCAGAATAAACTACCAGCAAAGGAATGCTTGTATTAAAGGAAAAAAAAATATGTTTGGTTAGAGACAGAAAGTTTCATATATTGTGAAATGTTACTTAAGTGGAGAAATTATTTTATTACTTATCTCTGGCATTAGTTGGTTTTATTTCAGATAGGGGCAGTAGTATTTTAGAATGGGCATTGCTGAAATAATTTAAGGGTGTGTTAGTGGTGAGTCATAGAAATAACTATGTGTTGTGGTTTAAAAGAAGAATTTGTACCATGGTTTTGAGATTTCACTGTTGTATGTAAAGTTAATTTTAGAAAAGCTGTTGTTAGCGGAGATCCCATGTCATGGAACTTGGTGCTTTCATTTTTAAGATTATCTTGCCTTTTGGTTGCTTTGAATGATCACTGAACACAGAGCATAATTAAGCCCAGAGAACCACTGTGTGTTGCCCAGTTCCCCCCCCACCCCCCCATACCAGGGGGGAAAATACAAGTCACTTTTATTTGGTTTTTAACATGAATATTATACAAAATATTTTTTCTTTTTTTTAACTGAAGCATCGTGAGATACAGTCACAAAACTTTCATGATTTTCAGTCATAAAATGATCAAACACCCGTCCCTCTACCAGTGTACATTTTCCACCAACAATATCACCAATATCCTTCTCACCAAATCTACTCCACCCCACCCCCTGCCTCTGTGGCAGATAATTTCCTCCTTTCTGTCTACTTTTGGGCATTATGGTTTGCAATACAAAGACTGAGGCCACTATGACAAACAGTATTTTTTATAGGAATATTATTGTTTGGAATCTAAATATCTCAGTCAGGGGCCCAAGTGATAGTATAGCAGGTAGGGAGGGCACTTGCCCTGCACATAACTGGCCAGGTTTCAGTTCCCGGCACCACATATGGTCCCCCGAGCCTTTCCAGATGAGATTCCCGAGCTCAGAGCCAGGAGTAAGCCCTGAGTACTGCTGGGTGCAGTCTAAAACAATTATATTTTAGCTGAAAGTATGGTTTTGATGAGGTATATAATACCAGCTCAGCTCAGATCTGGATAATCAGATTATGCCTTATTTTTTCTCTTTCTTATGTGTTACTTTAATTAATCTGAGTATATTGAACTTACATATTCTTGGAATAAGTCCCATTTGGTTATGTATTATTGCAGGTCTTTGCATCTCTACATTTATGTTCTGTATAAATATTGTCTGTATTATGCTTTTTTAAAAAACTGATGTCTGTCAGCTTTTGGTAATAGGGTAATACTGGCCTCACGTAAACTATTTGGAAGAATTCTGTTTCTTCAAATAAAGACATGAGAAGGATAGCCTGTAAATTCTCTTTAAACTTTGGTAAAATGCATTAATAAACCCATTTGGACTTATACCCTTGTTTAGGGGAAGTATTTTGATTAATTCAGGTTTTTCTTTTTTTTCCTATTTTAGTATTGGGAGATTAAATTATTCTAAGAATTTCTTTTAGGTTCTGTTTAGGGCATTAAGTTGTTCAGAGTAATCTCCTTTCCCCCCCATTTTTTATAATTTTATTTATTGAATCACCGTGAGAGCAGGTACGAAGCTTTCAGATTTAAGTCTTGGTCATACTATGAAGCACCGTAACTTCACCAGTGCCCATTCTCTACCACCAAAAACCCCAGTATGTTCCCATCCTGCACCCTTCCCCTACCTGTGGGCAGATGATTTCCAAATCACTCTCTCTATACTTTGATCACATTCAACATTTCCACACCACACCCACCATTATTATTTGAGATTTTACCCCAACACTCAGATCTGCCAAAAAGGCAACAGTAGACAATTTGTTTTCTATTGCTGGTCATGAATAATATATGATGTCACACGGTTGCAGTAGTGGCTGCGCAATTTTGAAATTCCGAAATTTTAACAATTAAATCTGAAGAGATTTCCTGCCAAAACCTGCTAGGTTCCGAGATCTGTTCCTGAGTCTGGGATCATGGCCATTAAGCAGCTTGATCAGGAGCCAGAGAGGCCTTTTGTGGGAGGCAACTCGCGGTCTTGTTGGGTTGGAGAGGAAAGGGCCGGCTCCATCTCCATCCCATGAGGCCCCGCGTGTCTTGTCACTGTGGGCCCAAACCCTGACTGTCCAATGGTCTCTGGCGGATGGCGGCCACCAAGCCGCCAAGGGGGAGCAGGCCAAGGCACAAAACCTATTCCCATCTGGGGTGGCCCAGAGCCGGTAACCTACTGCGTGGCCCACACGCATTTCTGCCAAAAGCCGTTGGATTTCAAGATTTGTTTCTGAGACTCTGGGATCATGGCTGTTAAGTAGCTTGATCGAGGGCCAGAGAGGCCGTTTGTGGGTGGCGACTCAGGGTCTCGTTGGGAAGGGGAGGAAAGGGCCGGCTCCATCCCCATCCCATGAGACCCCGTGTGTCTCATCACTGCGGACCCAAACCTCACTGTCCAATGGCCTTTGGAAGATCGTGGCCACCAGGCTGCCAAGGGGGTGCAGGCAGAGGGGCAGCACCCTTTCCCCACTGGGGTGGCCTGATGATAGTAACCTACTGTGTGGTCCACATGCATTTCTGCCAAAAGCTGCTGGGTTTCAAGATTTGTTTCTGATTCCCTGGGATCATGGCCGTTAAGCAGCTTGATCAGGAGCCAGAGAGGCCGTTTGTGGGTGGCGACTCAGGGTCTCATTGTGACGGAGAGGAAAGGGCTGGCTCCAACCCCATCCTGTGAGGCCCTACCTGTCTCATCACTGTGGACCCAAACCTGACTGTACCGTAGCCTCTGGAGGATGATGGCCACCGGGCCGCCAGGGGGAACAGGCCAAGGCACAAAACCTATTCCCACCTGGGGTGGCCCAGGACTAGTAGCCTACTATGGGGACTGGACGCATTTCTGCCAAAAGCCACTGGGTTCCAAGATTTGTTTCTGAGTCTCTGGGATCATGACTGTTAAGCAATTCAATCAGGAACCAGAGAGGCCATGCCTTCAATTATATAGCTGAGCCGGAGGTGGTTTGTGGGTGTGTCTCCCACATACCTAACTTTTGGCTGTTTACTTTTTGGTAAACTTTGCCCAGGGTTTTGGGGTCTGGCCAAAGGCACAGCAGCAATTTTGGGGTATCTGGAAGTCTGAAGGCACCATCAGACTGCTGATGCATTCGCCTCACAGGTAGAGATTAACCTGCTGGCAGCACCATACCCCCTCAGAGTAATCTCTTGTGATGTCTTGTATTTCTGTAATATCAGTTGTAACTTTACCCTTTTAATTTCTGATCCTGTTAGACTTTTTTTTTTGTTTTTTCTAAGTTAAGCTAAGGGTTTGTAAATTTTGTTTTTTCCAAAGAGCTCTTCATTTCATTAATCTTTTGTAATGCCTTTTAAATTTCTATTTTGTATTTCCACTTTAGTTTTTATTTCCTTCCTCTGATAGCGTTCTGTTTATTTATCTCCTTATTTATTTATTTTTATCTACCTAAGATGTGATGATGTTTGAGCCTTTTCTTATTGACCTTATTGACTGATATAAGTCTGTATAGATGTGATCTTCTCTTGAGTGCTGCTTTTGCTCTCTGTCCCATATGTTTTGATAGCACATGTTTTCAGTCTCATTTGTTTCCAGGACTTTTTTCTGCTTTGATTTCTTTCTTGATCTAAAGTTGTATAGGTATTAGATTAACAGTTATAAATCAAGGAAAGTTGATACTCTACTGTATGTACACTATAGGAATGATGGTGATACACAGTATAGGAATGATGGTGATGTTTTGGAAGTGCAACTTGTTTGTGGTAAGGGGAATCTAGAAAAAATTTGAGAAAATACCTAATTTCTAATTTAATGTCAAAATTACATCTTATGCTTTGATTTTTGCCTTCTTAAATTCCCTATGTTCCACCACATCATGAAATGCTAAAATCACTGGAATGAAGGGATTAGTAAATTTGTGAAAAGACTCAACTCCAAGTGAAGACATGAATGACTTCTCCACCTCTTCTTTTCTTTTTTTTTCTTCTTTTGGCCGCAAGAGTGGTATGTTTCCATGTATTACTCATATCAGGATCCTTTCATGTGATTTTAAAAATAGAAGGACATAGCATAATCACTATTTCTAGTTCCCATACACTTGAGTGTGTGTGTATGTGTGTGTGTATAGATTTGGTTTTTGGATCACAACCGAATGTTGCTCAGTGCTAAGCTTGAGCTGTGGCTCTATGCTCCGGGATCACTTTTGGCAGGGCTCGGGGACCAAGTGGGGTGCTGGGGATTGAACCTGAGTCTGCTGTGTGCAAAGAAGTGCCCCACCTGTTGTACTCTATATCTGATCGTACTCTACGCTGTACTCTATATCTGACTCCTATATTTGAGTTACAGTAGACAGAATAATCAAGTATATGATTTTAAAGCAATTAATCTGGCTCTCTAAGATTCAGATGTCATTTGGAAAAGCAGAAATATTGTGTATTTTGTGAGACTGAGTGTGCTTTTTTTTTTCACATGTAGGTTTTTTAGGATCACAGTAAGAAGAACACCATGGAATTTTATGAGTCAACATATTTTATTGTCCTTATTCCTTCTATAGTTATTACAGTGATTTTTCTATTCTTCTGGCTTTTTATGAAAGAAACATTATATGATGAAGTTCTTGCAAAACAGAAGAGAGAACAAAAACTTATTCCCACCAAAACAGATAAGAAGAAAGCAGAAAAGAAAAAGAATAAAAAGAAAGAAATTCAGAATGGGAACCTCCATGAATCTGATTCAGAGACTGTACCCCGGGACTTTAAATTATCTGATGCCCTGGCTATAGAAGATGAGCAAGTTGTACCTGTTCCACTGAATGTGGTTGAAACTTCAAGTAGTATCAGAGAACGAAAGAAGAAGGAAAAGAAACACAAACTTGTACCAGAAGAACAAGTTAGCAAAGAAAGTGATCTATCAAAGATTATAGGCAAAAAAGTAGAACCTGTCCCAGTTACTACACAGCCAACACCCCCTACTGAAGCAGTTGCCTCAAAGAAGAAATCAGGGCAGAAGAAGTCTAAAAATGGAAGCGGTATTGTAAATTATTCAACTTTATTGTGTCATGTATTTGTTTTAAGTACAGCATTAGAAGTTCAGAGACTGTGCCTGTAATCAGTTATGGATAGAAAATGTTAAATACTCAGTCTGATTTTGTTATTTTCTTTTGGAACACACCAGAGGGTACTCAGGGTTCACTCTTTGCAGTGTTTGAGGGACCTGGTGAACCCAGGCTTTCTGTGTGCAAGCATGACCTCAGCCCATTGAGCTCATTGGCTCAATTCTTAGCCTGAAATTGAGAATGTATTTTTCATTGTGTTTGCTTTCATTAATACTAAAATGTTGGTCAACACCTTTGTTTTGTTTATTGGCCACATCCAACCAACAGTGCTCAGGGATCACTTCTGGTGAAAAGGGGACCATTTGTGGTGCTGGGGGTCATAGCTGGGTTGGCCACATGCAGTGCAAGTGTCATACTTGCTGCACTGTCTCTCTGACCTGATTGCTGCTGACTCCTTCTTCGAGATGTGGGCAGTTAGAAATTATTTTTCACCTGTTCTGCATTTCCTAAATTTTGTAATTTTACTTTTTATTTTTTTTGGTTTTGGGCCACATGTGGCTGTGGGTGGCTCAGGGCTTACTTGTGGCTCTGTGCTCAAAGATCACTCCTGGAGGGCTCAGGGGACCATGTGTAATGTTGCGGATTGATCCTGGGTCAGCCATGTGCAACGCAAGTGCCCTACCTGCTTTCCTTGTTCTGTGTTTTTAGGAATCAGAGTAGTAATTATCCAGTTGAAAATTAGCATTTTCAGCCCAAAGAAACACAATACAAACATAGATACTAATTTACTACAAAGTCAGTGATTTTTCTATAGACTTATCATTCTTTCGTTTTTTGGACCACACCTGGTGGTGCACAGGACGTAGTTCTGGCCTTGCGCTCAGGGATCACTAGGCGGCTCTTGGAGCCAGATGATATGCTGGGGATCAAATTAAGGCTGTCTGTGTACAAGGCAAATGCCCTACCCCCTGTGCTGTTACTCTAGTCCCTAGACTATCATTCTTTCATGTGTACTTACCAAGTGGAAAATACAGAAAAAAAAAGTGGTGTTACAATAATTACTATTACAGAATAGCATTTATAGCCAAACTTCACATATTTACATTTTAATTTATATATTATGGAAATATTAAATATATGAAATAACTTACTGAAATGTCTAAGGACTTGAGGCTGAAGTGATAGCACAGTGGGTAGGGCGTTTGCCTTGCACGTGACGAACCTGGGTTCGATTCCCAGATCTCATATGGCCTCCCGAGCACTTCTGGGAGTAATTTCTGCGCGCATGAGCTAGGAGTAACCCCTGTGCGTCGCCGGGTGTGACCCAAAAAAGCAAAATAAAACAAAACAAAAAATCTAAGGACTTGTGAATAATGCACTTAGAATTACATTTTTCAACCAATACTTTATAATATCCCTGATGAGAATTACAGATACAACCCATGATTGTTTTAGTTTCTATTTTGTTGTTGATGTTTTTGATTTTGGGCCACATTTGGCTGTGTGCAGGGTTTTCTCTTGACTGCACTCAGGTATCACATTCCTGGCAGTCTCAAGGGATAATATGAGGCTCCTGGGATCGAACCTGGGTTGGCTGTGTGCAAGGCAAGCATTCTACTTTCTTCACTGTTGTTCTGGCCTTGGATTTATTTTGTAAAAAACTGGTATTTGTGTTATGCTATGCATTATACTACGTACTGAAACTATAGAGATTAGTACTTCAGTTTCAGGATGGTAGCATCTATACAAACAAAAAAGATTATTATGATACAAAAAATTCCAATAATTTAGATTTAGAAATACCATGCTTCTTATGGACATGTGTGGATTCTACTAGCTAGTTGTTTTGGTGTCTGGAGAAGGGTAGATAGGGTTTATACCAGAGAGAGGTAGAAACAAAAAGGAAGGACATGATAAATGGTGTGGTGGTGACAAAACTGCAAACAGTTTGCTCTGTATGAAAGAACTTCTCTGCACCATTAAGTTACTGTATCTTTTAGAGTTAAAATATTTGCTTTTAGCTGTGATCAAACCTGATCATGGTACTAGAGAAATAAGAGTAAGCACACCTCATTTTAGTGGGGGGTGAGGGAAGGGTCATGTAAAGCAACGGTAAAATGCGACTAAGTAAGATACCTACAAATAATAGATGTATAAGAAGTCAGAGCAGTTACTATTTGGGGAAACTAAGGGTGAGTAACTTCACAGAGGAGGCAGCATCTGAGCCAAATCTTCTAGTAAGAATAACTACCCAGCAAATAGTGGATTATTTCATTCAACATCAGAGTATTACATGAAGAGGCCCAGAGGCACAAGAGTATGGTGTTTTATTGAATGATGAAATTGAGGTCAGGGGGATGGTAGGTAGGAAATGAAGCTGAAAAGATGCACTGGTTAAATCATGGTTTTCATTACACAGTGCTAAGGAGCTGAGCTGTTAGCTTCAGTATATTAGCCATTGTTGAAGGTTATCAACCAGGTTTATATCTTAGGCAGATATACATTTTCAAGTGTGACTGAAAAATGGAATATAAAAGAAGGAGCATGTGCTAAAAGACTTTTTTGTTTGGTTGTTTGCTTGATGGTGATCAAGGGCTGCTCCTGGTGACTCTTTTGCTCAGGAGTCACTCCTAGTGGTACTTGGGAGACTATATGCAGTGCTGGGGATCCAGCCAGGGTCTGTGGCATGCAAGGCAAGCATCTTAACCCCTACATTTTCTCTCCAGCCCTTGAAGTCATCTTAGTAATGTTTAAAATCAATTGTGTAGTAGAGGTTGGATGCTAAGTTGTTGGTGAGAGAATTACATATCAGAATCTAAAATTGTATTGTTAATTCCCAGGTAAATTGTGATTTATAATAGTTTTATATTTTTTTGTAAGTTCATTGTTTGATAGGATATTTTTTATTTTTAATAAAGATGATCAGGATAAAAAGGTGGAAACTCATATGGCCCCTTCGAAAAAGCAAGATACATTACCCCTCCTTCAAGAGATTAAACAAGAAAGTGGATCAGGAAAGAAGAAAGTTTCAACAAAGAAGCAAAAGACAGAAAATGGTAGATTGTGTAGAATGTATTTTATAGATGCTAATTTGATGGGGTGGGGGAGGTATTGTTTCAGCCATACTCAGTGGTACTTCCTAATGCAACCCTGACTCTGTACTCAGAGATTGCTCCTGGCAGTACTCAGGACCATATATGGTACCAGGAATCAAAACTAGATTGAGTACTTTCAAGGCAAACACTTTGACCCCTGTACTATCTTTCTAACCCCTATAAGTTCTAATTCCAGAGAAGTACAATAGCCACAAGGACTTCAGGAACTTTACATGCTTTTTAAATTCCCAATTTGATATGTACTATTAACAACTGTAATCTAGTCTAAATCCAGGGTTTTCTTTTGTCTTTGGCTTTATAGTGGATTAGCCCATGAGAGTAGATGGTGTTTATGTGAAATTTAAAAAAGATAAAACACATTCTCTTAATTCAGTTTTTAAAGTAATTTAAATCGCATACAAACTATTCTAAGTTCCTAAACTGTTTGTATTTCTATATATCATTTAAAAATTATGCTTGATGCTTTTAATTTATTATTATATTCTCAAGTATTAACATAATCTGTATAATTGGAAACATCTAAAAGTGAAGTAGCAATTTTCGCATGTTCAGGATTGTTTAGGAGAAAAACTTAGGTATGTGTGTGGCAAAGCAAAAAAGAGTGCTAAGATATTGTTGAGAGAGTTATATATCAGAATTTTAGCTGTGAATTTGATGTAGATGAAATAATTTTCAAGCAATATTAGGTTGTGGTATCAATTACTGGTAGAAAGTAAAAATGGAAAGAGAAATGAAATCCTTATAGTTTCTCCCAAATTATGACATCAAGCAGTCAGGTATAAGAAATATATTACTGAAAAATACTGGTGAGATTTAAAGAATCTGACATGCACTAAAGTTTTTCTTGAAAGGTAGGAAGCGCCTGGAGCACAACTGGCTCTGACCCTCCTGACTGTGGCAGCCTTTTGAATTATTTGGCTCATGCAGCATTCTATTGTGAACCCCTGAACATCGAACAGTTTAGCTGTTTGCCCTATTATTACTGGCAGTGACCTCCAGACCCCCTGAGTACTGCTTGTGAGGACCTCCCCTTACACCACTGTACCGCCAACCCCCAAAGTCAAAAGAAATATAGGGATTTCCATATGAGTATAGAAATTTGAAATTTGTGTCTAACCAACAGACATCAAACTTTAGAGTTCTTTTCATTAAAATTAAAAATGTGGTATGGAAGTTTCCTTCTCTCCTTTAACGTAATTCTGGAAGTTTTAACTCAGAGTAGCAAGATGTGCCAAAGAAATTAGAAGTATAACTGAGAAATGGGAAGATACCTGCATGAACCTTGACTTATTTTTGTAACTAACAAGAAAGGAACTCAGTGTAAAACCATCTACTACTTTATAGCAATAATTTAGTTAAGTATAACATAAAGACAAATTTATAGTTTTTCTTGAGCCCTAAAATTAAATGTGGATGAATTTTTATGTTAAAACAGAAAAGAAATGACCTCTAAACAGTGTATAAGAAGAAATTTTCAAAGGAAATATAAACACTTTAAATGATTTAAATAATTTACTTTAAAGTTAATATTGATCTCATACTGCTTTAAAATGTGTTTTACATGATAAAATAGGAATTTAAAACCAAATAGATGTGGTATTAGAAATTTGAGAATAGTGACACTTATTATTAAATTTGTATGCATACATGTTTTAAAGTACAATTGTGAAAAGTTTTAATTATGGTTTTCTTGAACTTAAATTGTAGTGTTGGTTGATGAACCCCTTATTCATGCAACTACTTATATTCCTCTGATGGATAATGCTGACTCAAATCCTGTGATGGATAAGAGAGAGGTTATTGAACTGATTAAACCTGACCAAGTAGAAGGAATTCAGAAAACGGGGACTAAAAAACCGAAGACTGAAACCGACAAAGGTACTTACTGTACAGAGTGCTGCAATCTATTGTATTACAAAAACACGTTTTGAGTTCTGGTAGAATTTGGTACATTTTCTCTCAGAACAATGAATTGCAAAAGGCCATTTTTGTACTATTTTGTAGTAAGAATTTATTTGTAGTTTTCTAGTTCAGTTTTCTTAATTTGGTTGATGTGATCTCTGAAATTTAACTTACCTGAGGTTTCATAACTTTTTGTTGTCAGCTGATCTTTTCCAATTTTCTGCTTTCTCCTCTTATGGCTTTGTCTTTTTTTTTTCTTCATGTTGTTTATTTTTAGGTCTCACCTGACTGTGCTCAGGGTTTACTCCTCACTGCTTGTAGGGATCTCTTCTAGTTGGGGCTCAGGTGACCGTATGAGATGCCAAGAATTGAATCCAAGTTGGCTGTGTGCCCTACCCATTGTAGTGCGCTACCCATTTACACCCCCCCCTTCCAACCCCTTGAAATTAGGCTTTATTTGCTTATTTATATTTTTAGAGGAGTTTTAAGTTCACAGCAAAATGGGAAGTGCAGAGTTTTTCCATATACCACTTCTCTCCACCATCTACTTAAATTTTTTTTTTTTTTTTGCTATTGTTCCACACTCAGTGGTGCTCAGGGCTTACTCCTGGCTTTGCACTCAGGGATCGATCCTGGTGGTGCTCACGGTGCCATACGGAGTACCTGGTTCACTACGTTCAAGGTAAATACTGTACCTGCTGTGCTATTGCTCTGGCATCTGCATTTAAAAATTTTAAAAGTAGCTGAAGTTGTAAAATCTCCAGCTCCTTTGGATTTACTTTTTTTTTTTTTTAATTTTTTTTTTTTGGTACTACACCTGGTGGTGTTCACTAGCTTACTCCTCACCCTATGCTGAAGGATTATTCCTGGTAGGGTTAGGGGCTGGAGCAATAGCACAGCGGGTAGGGCGTTTGCCTTGCATGAGACTGACTGGGTTCAATTCCTCCATCCCTCTTGGAGAGCCAGGTAGGAGAGCCAGGTAAGCTACTGAGAGTATCCCGCCCACACAGCAAAGCCTGGCAAGCTCCCTGTGGTGTATTTGATATGCCAAAAACAGTAACGACAAGTCTCACAATGGAGAATTACTGGTGCCCACTTGAGCGAATCGATGAACAATGGGAGGACAGTGCATTGGACAGGGTTAGGGGCACCAGATATAGTGCTTGGGATCAGGATCAGACCCTGGGCTCCTTTGGATTTAATGAGTTCTTTTAAGAGGAAATTGGTGCTTAATATGAGAGCCCTGGGGGAATTGTTGAGCTAGGTCCATCATGAGATATTCCCTGCATTGATTTTTTTTTTTTTTGGTTTGTTTTGGGGACACTCCCAATGGTGTTCAGGGCTTATTTCAGGTTCTGTGGTCCGGGATCATTTCTAGCATGGGCAGGCACAACACTGCATGTACTTGCTCTTTTCCCTAGATGCACAGATTTAAAAAAAAAATGTCAGTGTTGCTTGTATGCATGTGATCTTTGTGAAATTAGATTTTGTTTTATACCTTAACTGATTTTCTCACCTACAAAGTATGGTTTATATGTCACAGTATAAAAGTTAAATAAGAACATTTGTGAGCATGCTTATGTATAGTAGAGACTAGCATATATTAGACTTTCAGATGATCATGAAAAAGTGAGGGCATGTTGGTGCTTTCATACTTTGGCTTGAGCAAAATTTTAATACAGTTTCATGTTAAAGATTTATGTGATAAAACAATTTTCTCTCTTGATTTTGTTATTTGACCTGAAACGTAAGTTCTTGGTTCTGACCTTTACTGAAGTTAATTTCTTGGATCTTTTAAATCCTAATCTGCCCTATCCCTCCCTTTTTTTTTAAAGAAAATGCAGAAGTGAAATTTAAAGATTTTCTTCTGTCCTTGAAAACTATGATGTTTTCTGAAGATGAGGCACTTTGTGTCATAGACCTGCTGAAGGAGAAATCTGGTGTGATACAGGATGCTTTAAAAAAGGTGAATATGTTTTGTTTATGGGCCTATTTTGAAGTATTGATCAGTTTGCTATGGAATACTTCTGTAGTGAACTAAACTATTACTGAGTTTAGCCTTTCACTCCAAAGCACGTAGTCACACTTGAAAGTTCTAAAATACAGAAATTATTTAATTTTTCCCATACTAATCATACTTCTGTAGTTAGGCCTGAGCCATTTGGTGTTTTGGGTAAAATGAATATTTTCTAACTTTTAACTAAGATGATTTATATAGCTTTAAGTTTGTCAGTTGGCTAAATACAGTGTTCCTTTAAAAAAAATTTTTTTTTTTTTGAGTTTGGGCTACATCTTCTAGTTCTCAGAGGTTACTCCTGGCTCCTGGCAGTGCCTGGGGAACCAAGTGGAATGCTGGGGAGCTGATTTGGGTTGGCCATATGCAAGGCAAACATCCTACCCGCTGTACTATCTCTCCAGCCCCTTAAATTTTTTTTTTTAAAAAGATTTGGACCAGACCTGGCAGTTTTACAGAGTAGGCTTACCCCTGGTTATGTGTTTAGGGATCATTCCTGATGGGGCTTAGGGGATCGTATGTGATGCAGGGATCAAACCGAAGACCGAATCTGCAGCATTCAGAGCAATTGCCCTGCTCTCTGTACCTGACTTCTTTATGATTTGTATTTCGGCACTAAAAATTGTTCTTGGTTTATTTTTACTTTCATCTCTATCTTTATAACTCTAGTAGTATGCCATTCTGTTAGCTGTTTCTAATTGGATTTGTAAGCTCATTTTTCATCTCACTTTGTGGTCTTTTCGCTTAGCTTTTTCTAAGAGCTATATTTTTTGCTCTTGTATTTTAGAATTCAGTGGTATATTAGACTTGATTAATTATTGCCACATCTGACTCTGCTCAATGCTTATTCCTGACTCTGAACTCAGGATCACTCTTGACAGGTCCTGGGGGATCATATGTAAAAAAATTCTGACTTCTCTTTTAATGAATGTGTTTCTTTTGGGTCAGCTATGTGCCTGGAGATTGATAAAAGTCAAGCGGCCAAGTGTATAATATCTGAGAGTTGTCAGGGAAGGCCCTGGCCCTGTGTTGGGGTGGGGACATCTTGGGCTGCTCCCCCAGTTGGGGTGGCCCATGCCATGGGGTAGACAGAGGAGGAAACGAGGGCCAACAGGGTTGATTGATTAATTACCGTTTATTCCATTCTCCCCACGTGCCTGTTACAGACTCTCTGAGCCCCCCATTCTAGTCTCACACTGCTCCTCATTCCTGTCTCCTCCTGTCTCTCCCGCTCATCTCTCTGCACTCCATCTCACAGCCCGGACTCTCTCTCTCCATGTGCTTGCTCCATGTGCTGTATTCTTCTACATTTTTCTCTCTCTGTCCCCCTTGCTAGTCTCTCCGCACTCTATCTTGCTGCCCTGCTCTCTCTCTCTCATCTCTCCCCTAACTCTCTCTCCCATTCCCCAGCACTGGGGGCAGATACTACACAAGAAAGCCCTTCCTGATGGCCCATCAGTCTCAAGGGCTGAAACACCACCTAGGGGTGTTCCTCTTCTCCTTAGTCCAACAACTTAATTAACATCTTGATTAACATCTTAATTCTATTTCTTAATATTAGTTATTTTATATGGACACAGTAAGAGATACATTGAGGTTTGTAGGGTGGCTCTCCTGGGAACATGTTGCCACAGACTCAGACTACAGTGCTCAGGCCGGATTAATTATTTCTAACCCTAGCAGGGTCTGAATCTAGTTAATACTATTTGGATCATGCCAGAATTTGTCCATGATCATGTTCTTAACTTATAGTTATGCATTATTGAACTTTGGCCAGGCCCACTTTGATACCAGGGTAGCACATAGCTCACCGCTTGCCCTGGGTCCATCCAGTCCTTCGTCAGGACCCTGCTTTTGGGGTTCTAGGAAGTAAGGGCAACTGAGACTTAAAGTCAAGAGAACAGATGCCCAGGAGGTAAATATCATTGAGAGTCAATTAACTCCCAAGTTACAAAAGCATAGCATTTACTGTCTTCTCATGCCCACCCATACAAAAAGGACTTTGCTCTGAATTAACTATGCAAAGGACTTAAGTAGAAGAGAAAAACAATATTTACAAATCAACGGAGCACAAAGAAAGACATTACAAATAAACACAAAGGAATGGGAGCACTGCGATGGGAGTAACCTAATAAACCTAAGCTCCCTGTGGCAAGGCAGAAAGGACAAACCAATGTTATCCTATGGCCTAGTACCATGATTAACTGATGTTCTCTCTAGACTTTATGTAAATTGAGTTATCTTAGTCTTTTTTATCTTAAGGTAAAATATTACACTTAGGCAGTCTCTCTGTTTCTGCTGCTTCGACTTGCTGCTGCTCTCTGAGTGAAATGTTTGTGTGATTTCTTCTTCATTTCTCTTTTACTTCTTGAGCCCTTCAAAGAAATGTACTGTCTTCTGCATTGCTGATGTCAAGGAGGATACCATCCATTGGTTTTACCTTTCAGTATGTGCCTGTTGAGTTTAGAGGACTACAGATTCATGACACCTTTAGAGTGTTGGGTATATTCTGACTGTGGTGTCAAGTGCCTATGTTAATCCAACACTACTTTTGGCAGTATTTCTTGATACTGATTTCATATCACTCTTTGACCTTTTATAAGGAGGGGGGAAGATTGTTGTCTTGACTTTAAAATCAGGAGTCTTCTTTGCAAAACACAGTACCCAAAAGAAGAGAGAAGAACAAGGGGGAATGCCCTGCCACAGAGGCAGGATGGGATGGGGGGATGGGGAGTGGGAGGGATGCTGGGACCCGTGATGATGGAGGATGGGCACTGGTGGAGGGATGGGTACTTGATCATTGTATAACTGAAACCCAAGCACAAAAATTTATAAGTTTATAACTGTACCTCATGGTGTTTCACTTATAAAAATATAAAAATTAAAAAAAATAATAATAAAAAAAGAAAAAATCAGAAGTCTTACAGTTTCTTATAAAAAAATCTGTTTCTTGAGATGTAATCCTCTGGATGGACCATAATATATAGTAATAGTTACTTTTATGAATCTTATTTTATATTTTTATTTGCTTGGGTGTGGTGGTAGGGGGCTGAGGATACTCTTGGTGCTTCTTGGCTAAGTGTGAGATAGTTCAGTGCAAAGGCCTAAGAATGCAGTGCTACTCAGTCTTTCCAGTGCTGGGGGTGCACTTTGGTGGTGCTGGGGGCTACTAGCACCAAGTCTGCACCTAGTGTTGTCTTGGACTGTGTGATGCTAGAGATCTGAGTACACATGCATCCTCTAAATACTGTCTTGCTTTGTTAGCACTTCCTGATTATTTTTTATTCTTCTTTCAATCATAGTCAAATAAAGGAGAATTGATGACTCTTGTACATCAACTTCAAGAAAAAGATAAATTACTTGCTGTTGTGAAGGAAGATGCCACTGCAGCAAAGGACCGGTGTAAGCAATTAACTCAGGTGAAGACAGTTTTCTATTGAAGAGATAGGCTTTCTTAATCAGTAGCAACAAAAGATTTAAAAACGATAATTTCTGATTTAGTGATTTGTGTAATCCATTTTATCCAGAAAATTTTTCTTTTAGAAGTTGGTACTAGTTGGGAATGTCTCTTTCATATTTGTAGATTTTGCAGTTGAACTATAACTTTAAAATATTTTTTATTGATATACTAATTTTAGAATAACAAGACGTTTGGATATTGAGACATAACAGATTAAGTTGGATCTAATTTAGAATTATTCAAACAAAAGTTATGTTCCAGTTCAAATCCGTTTACAGATAGATATGAATTTTGTCCCATATTGTCTTATGAGGGTTCCCAAGAGTCATCCCCGAGCAGACTAGTTTGGTCCCAACAAAACCAAAACAGAACAAAACAAAATGTTCTAATCAAGTTAGACTATAGATTTATTCTAGGGTCAATACTTCATCTCTTAGAAAAGATGCAGAAGATGGTAAAAAAAAAATAAGACTTTAACCTTGTTCTTTTGTTTTTGGGTCATACCTGGTGGTGCTCAGGGACTTCTCCTGGCTTGGGGTCACTACTGGTAGTACTTTGGGGGAGGTGCGGTGCTATGGTTCGAATCTGAATCTCTTGCATGTAAAGCAAGCACTCCAACTTGTTTAGTTATCTCCCCTGCACCTGATCTTGCAAGTTCTTATTTCAGAATTCATGACTCTATTGACATTATTTTGCTGGTGTTAAAAAAATATGTTCCTAATATACTTTTACGGTGCTTTCTTTTGGTTTTTGACCATATCCGGAGATGCACAGTGGTTACCACTGATTCTGCACTCAGGAATTACTCCTGGCAGTGCTCAGGGAACTATATGGTATGCCGAGGATCAAGCTCAGTTACCTGTGTGCAAGATAAATACCCAAACTACTGCACTGTCGGTGCGGCCCCCTCTTGTGGTACTTTTTACATAAGTTTTTCTTTTTCTGGTGTACTCTTCTAGGAGATGATGACTGAGAAAGAAAGAAGCAATGTGGTTATAGCAAGGATGAAAGATCGAATTGGAACATTAGAAAAGGAACACAATGTATTTCAGAACAAAATGCATGTTAGTTATCAAGAAACTCAACAGATGCAGATGAAGGTATATTATCTTTCCTTTTGGGGGGAGGGAGAAGAGTTTGAGGTCACACCTGACTGTGTTCAGGGATTGCTTTTGATTGTGCCCAGAGATCATATGAGGTGCTGGGGATTGAACTGGGGTAAGCTGCATGTAAAGCCAGTGCTTAAACCCTATAATATTTCCCCCACTTGAGATCTTTTCTTCTTGCTACTTCCTGTGATTAAAAAAATAAATAAAATTAGTCTGGTATTGAGAATAAACTGTATTCAGGTTATTCTTTAATTTGAGTATATGTAGAGGCTAGAGTTAGGAATCCATGTTTCTGAGAAATAGAAACAAGTAATTTTTTTTAATTGTGTAAATTCACTAAGTTATTACTGAGATTTTTCCGTACTAAATTGAGTCATAGCCTTACAGAAATAAAGGACTCTTTTTTTTTTTTTTCTGGCTTTTGGGTCACACCCGGCAATGCTCAGGGGTTCCTCCTCTCTCTGCTCTCAGGAATTACTCCTGGCTGTGCTCAAGGGACCATATGGAATGCCAGGGATTGAACCCTGGTTGGCCATGTATAAGGCGAATGCCCTACCCGCTGAACTATTGCTCCAGCCCCTGGACTCTAATTTTGTTGTTGTTGTTGTTCTTTGTTTTGTTTTTTGGGCTATACCTGGTGATGCTCAGGAGTTACTCCTGGCTCTGCACTTATGAGTTACTCTTGGAGGTGCTTAGGAGACCATATCAGGTGCTGGGGATTGAACCTGGGTCGGCTGTGTGGAAGGCTAGTGCCCTACCCTCTGTACTATACAGCCCCAAGGATTCTGCAATTCTTATGTAAAAGATAAGATTCCAAAATAACTTAGCAAGTTCATTTTTATGTAATGAAGTTATTATGTATTTATGACCTGATTTGTAACAGTGTAACTGTTGAGCACAATTGTAGTTGTTACAGCTTTTGATTACTAAACATTTTCATTGAAAATATCCCTTACAGGACTGGAGCTATCATACAGCGGGTAGGGCGTTTGCCTTGTAAGCGGCTGACCTGAGTTGAATCCCCAGCATCTCATATGATCTCCAAGCACTGTCAGGTGTATTTCTTGAGTTCAAAGCCAGAAGTAACCCGTGAGCATTGCTGGGTGTGACCCAAAAAAGCAAAAAACAAAGCAAACTCATCCCCCCCCCCTCCAATATCCCATACATGGGTTGGGGGGGAGGTGCAGGGAGATGGCTTACTAAACTGAATCTTTGATTGTTTTGCATTTGGGAAACCTGAACACAGCAGGAGTTGCCTTGGTGCACCACTGATTGTCACCTCAAAACAGAAAAATTGACATTTTAGGATAGAATAGACATATTCTGGGATAAGGACATGCTTAACTAAGTACTTAGGAGTCTGTTGATAGGATAGGAAAGAAGTTCCAAATCATCTTGTAGTTCTTAAAATTCATTATTGTATTGTACTTTTATTTAAAATAGGCAAGTATTATCTACTTACTATTTTAATAAGTGTTTTGTTTTGGAGCTATACCAATGTGCTCAGGGCTTACGCCTGGCTCTGCACTCAGGGATCACTCCTGATGGGTTCAGAGGACCATGTGGGGTGATGAGGATTGAATCCAGTCAGCTCTATGCCAGGCAAATTTCCTACCACGGTACTACCTTTCTGTCCCCGAGTATCTATCTATTTTTGAATGCTGTTGCAGCATTATATATGTTTATCACTACGAAAATGCAACATCCTGGAAATTTGTTTGAGAAGAATGGGCCAATCATTGTCTTGATGCTCTTTTATTCTCATTATAAAGTTTCTTTGTGAAGTTAAAATGGGACTCTGGCAGTCTTTGTTTTTTAAATCTCATGAGCATATAATTTTAGTTTCAGCAACTTCGTGAGCAGATGGAGGCAGAGATAGCGCACTTGAAGCAGGAAAATGGCATACTGAGAGATGCTGTCAGCAACACTACAAACCAGCTAGAAAGCAAGTATGTTTCTAATTGATTGCCACTGTATTTTCCTTGAATGATGGTTTACTTTTTTGACTGATTAAAATAGTGTTAGATGGCAATTATATGGACTTTCATTTTTCACATTTGTTTCCAAAATGAGTTAATTTTTAAAAACTTATTTTTTGCTGCATGAAAAATTTCTTCAGCAAAAGTATGTGATAAATGCTAGTACTACCACTGATACAGTTTCCAATTTTCATTTATCTCTTTTAACTGTAGCTCTGAAACCTCACTATTCTGAACCATAGGTTAGTTAGAAAATAAACAGAAAAGCATCTGTATATTCTTGGTCCATCCCTTGTAGAAGATTATAATTCAGTGACTCTAGAATTAATAGTTCATGAATGCACTAATTGAGTGACACATTCCTCGTGATAGTGATGTTGTTGGCTCTGGATTATACGTTGGCAAACAGTATCCTAGAGAAAATAATTAGTGTACTTACATAGGATAAGTACTCTCACTGATTTTAATTTCAGAATACCAGTATAATGAATGCTCCATGTTAAAGGTGTGGTCATCCACTTTTGTTACTTGGTGTTTAGTGGTTTTGGATTTTGTGTAATAATTAGAACTGTTCAGAAATTATACTCAAACTTCATTTAAAAAAATTTAAGGTTTTTGTGAAATTGAATCACTGTGAGATAGTTACATAGTTATTTATGATTGGGTTTCAGTCATACAGTATTGCAACGCCTGTCTTTTACCATTGTACATTTCCCACTACTAGTATCCCCAGTTCCCTCCCCCACTCTATCTCCTCTGCCCCCCACCAGCCTGACTTTATGGCAGATATCTAACCCCCATTCTCTCTTTCCTCCACCCCCCCTTAAGCATTATGATTTGCAGTACAGACAACCGAAAGGTTATCTTGTATATCACTTCCTTTCAGCACTCAGTTCTTGTCCAAAGTGATCATTTCTAACTATCATTGTCATAGTGGTTGCTTCTCTGTCCTAACTGCCCTTCCTCCAACTTGGGGCAAGCTTCCAGTCATAGATCAGTCCTAGCCTTCATCAAACTTCATTTTTCTTTTTATTATTATTTTTTGATAATTGGGCCATGCCCGACTATGCTCCAGACTTACTCCTGGCTCTGCTCTTGGGGATCACTCCTGGTAGTGCTTGAAAAACATTGGGGTGCTGCGGATTTAACCTTGGTCAGCCACATGCAAGGCAGGCATCCTACATACTGTTCTCTCTTTGACCTCTCAAACTTTATTTCTAGTTCTCATATAAAGCATTGATTTTCTGTTAACTGTGAGTGGATTTTTGTTTTTGTACTACACAGTTAGTGCTAAAGGGCTGTTTTTTTTTTTTATTCTTAGATCTGTGCTCATGAGAATCCCTGGTGGTACTCAGGATACCATATATCATTCCAGGGGTTCATACTGGGGTTGGTGGGATGTAAGGCAAGATCGTTAACCCCCTTGCTGTCTATCTCTCTTACCTTGTAAGTGAAATTATTCACTCAGCAAAACTTAGATAGGGTATTTTATTCGTGTACCTGTGTTTGTAACAACAGAAAGTTTCAAATTCTTTTGTTTTTAGGCAGTCTGCAGAACTAAATAAACTTCGTCAGGATTATGGTAGGCTGGTGAATGAGCTGACTGAGAAAACAGGAAAGCTACAGCAAGAAGAAGTACAAAAGAAAAATGCTGAGCAAGCAGTTACTCAATTGAAGGTGATATATTCCCATCTTTAGTATTTTATTAGTTCAGTGTCTCTAAGTGTAGATAGTAGTTTTTTACTGGGGTCACATCACCTTTGTGAACTTCCAAGATAGTTCCAAGGTGACCACAGGGGAAAATCACATGGGGAGGGGGAGACCCGAGACTAGAGGTGACCAGTAGATGGTGGGGGAGGGGGAAAGAGGTGGGGAAGCCACATAGAGGGGAAGGAAAAACAAGGTCAAGATCAGAAGCAGGGTATAGTTGAAAAGGGTTGAGAATCACAGGTTTATAGGTTTGAGAATTGTAGTTTGAGGATTAGTGAACTGGTGATATAAAGGCTCTGCCTATATAGATGGGCTGGAGCGATAGCACAGCGGATAAGGGTATTTGCCTTGCATGTGGCCGACCTGGTTCAATTCCTCTGCCCCTGTTGGAGAGCCTGGAAAGCTACCGAGAGTATCTCGCCCGCACTGCAAAGCCTGGCAAGCTACCCGTGATGTATTTGATATGCCAAACACAGTAACAACAAGTCTCACAATGGAGATGTTACTGGGCCCGCAAATCGAAGACCAACGGGAGGACAGTGCTACAGTGCTACAGTGCCTGTATAGACATGTATTTCTTAAGAGAATTGAGAATATGTTTGAATTCAAAGTTAAAGACTGAATTCAAAAGAATAAGAATTTAAAGATAGGAAAAATGAAATTTGTCTTATAATTGGCACTTAAATCTATATATGTATTATAAAGATCATGTAGTTAAGATGATCCGTATCATTTATAATTTGACTATCCATAAGTTCAGCAAATTCTTCTTTCTTGAAATATATATACATGCATATATTATTTTTGATTGTTTTTTTGCTTTAGTACAAGAGCAAGTAATGCTCCAGTATCGTTTACTTGAGGCATAATATACAGATTTTATTTATACAGTTTTTATTTATATGTGCTGTGAAGCTAGCACAAATGTCACAATTTTTTAAAAAAATTTACTTATTTATTTTTCTATTTTGGGTCACACCCGTCATTGCACAGGGGTTACTTACTCCTGGCTCATGTACTCAGGAATTACTCCTGCGGTGCTCCAGGGACCATATGGGATGCTGGGAATTGAACCTGGGTCGGCCGTGTGCAAGGCAAATGCCCTTTCCGCTGTGCTATCACTCCATTCCCCAAATGTCATAATTTTTTTAATTACAGAATTGTCCTTGGGCATTGTTTGGTGTGCTTAATACTTTGAAAGAGGTGGAACATATTTATTTCTGTATTCTTTTTTCTATTGCTTGCACTTCATAGCACATGCACATTGAGTAGAGTGTGGTGTTCCTCCTTGTTGGGGAGAGGATTCATTCAATTAAGTATATCAGATTCTTAACTAGATCATTAATACAGTCTTGATTCCGTTGTTAATATATCATTGTGATTCTAGTTCAGTTCCAGAATAGTTAGGGATAATAAGACTGAGAATAATGGAATGTAAAAATAGTTTTAATTTTTGTTCTCTTGAATTTTTTTGTTTTAAAAAATTTAAAACAAATTTTTTTTTAAAATTTGGGGGGGGAGATGTAATTGTTCTTTTATTTAATATTTGTCTTGATGGTAAATTAATTGCTAGTATTGTATAAGGAGATTTGTTCTATCTGGATAAGTAAGTTGCACCAAAAATTATAATTGTAATAAAATTGTACTGTACCTCAATTTCACATTGCATACTTAAGTTTAAGTAATACCTTCACTGTTGAAAGCTTCTTAGCTAAAGAAATATTTAATGGGAAACAGATTTTATCTAACTAACATGTATGTAAGTTGGATCTGCATACATGGTAGTAGCTATGTTGATAAAGGAGAAATAATTGAGTTTCTGAAATAATCACCAGTCTGTAAATTCTTCATATTGAAGTATAATGATTGTGACTGATAATACTATCTACGTACATTATTAGGTTGGGCCTAACTGTCTATCTTATAAAAATACAGAGATAATGTTTCAGAATAAGCGGTTTTTTAATACAAGAGTATGCTTTTATTGAAATTTTGTTTTTATGCTGATGTATCTTCTTCAGGTTCAATTACAAGAAGCTGAGAGGAGGTGGGAAGAAATCCAGAGCTATATCAGGAAGAGAACAGCAGAGCATGATGCAGCACAACAAGGTAAGGGGAAGAGGTATTCATGTAACTTTAGATTTCATATTCTAGGTAAAATTTTCTCTCCTGTCTGTGTAAAAAATATATAACTTGGCATTTTGCTTATAGTTTAATAAAAATAAATCTTATATTTTCTAGAGTTCCTTTATTGCTCAGGGTTTTAAAAATAGGCTGTATCCCTGCTTTGTATGAAACATCAAATTGCAGGTAAAATTGTGGTTCATGATAAGATAATGGGAACCTATTTATGGTTTCTTTAGGTTAATTTCCTTTTTTTCTTCTTTGTGGTCACACCCGGTGATGCTCAGGGGTTACTCCTGGCTCTGCATTCAGGAATTACTCCTGGCGTTGCTAGGGGGACTATATGGGATGCTGGGAATCGAACCTGGGTTGGCTGCATGCAAGGCAAATGGCCTACCCGCTGTGCTATCGCTTCAGCTGCTAGGTATTTTCTTTGATTCTTTAATCAATGCATTTTGTTTTTGTTCCTGTGGAAGAAAACTCCCTTTGTATGTTGTGAGGAGAAAAACAGCAAGAACATTAATATTTCAAGTAGTTGACGTAAAACAGCCTACTTAAATGCAGATACATTCTATTTTTAATTGAATGAGTTGATAATTCTGTTTCAGAAGTTTATTGTATTGCAATATATATGTATATTTTTATATCCCATTATTTCTATCTTTATCCCCCTAGTGAGGTTGTAAGCCAGTTAGTAATAGTGAAGATCAGTAGAATGAATCATGCAGAGTTGTAACACGTTGACCTTTGGTTTCCTCTGATTTTTACCTTTTCTTTTGTTTGGTATTTAGCTTTGGTCCAGTATTTAAGTATACCTTAATTTAGGAGTACTGCTATTTATTCAGCCACTGATTAGCTGATTGAATTGGGCATGAACTCCACCTTACTTTTTTTTTCATAATCTTATTTATTTTTTTTCTTATATTTATTGAATTACTGTGGGAAAAGTTACAAAGCTTTTAGGTTTAAGTCTCAGGCATACAATGATCAAACACCTTTCCCTTCACCTGTACTCATTTTTCACCACCAAGAACCCCAATATACCCCCCTCTCACCCCTCCCAATGCCTGTGAGGCAGATGATTTCTACTTAACTCTTCTCTACATTGATTACATTCATTATTTCGACAAAAGATGCACCATTATGGTTTAGAATTTCCCCCCCCCCCAACAATCAGAATTGCTGAAAGAGCATTGTGAAATACTTCGTTTTCTATAGCTTGTTATGAGAATCATATAATGTTGTGCGGCTGCGATAGCAGCTGCATGATTTTGGATTTCTGCAAAGAGCCAGAAAATTACGAGATTGGTTTCTGTGCGTCTGGTGTTATGGCTGTGCCGGAGAGCCGCTCGTAGGGGGCAACTCGTGACCTCAGTAGGGCGTGAAGGACGAGCCGGTACTGTCCCCCTTCCCATAGACTGCAGTCGCCCCATCACCTATAAGCTTTCCTATGAGGTGGTGGCCACTTTGCTGCTGGTGGGGAAGAAGGCGGAAGGGAGTAACACCCTTTCCCTGCTGGGGAGGCATGGCACTATAGTTAACGCCTGGTCCATTTGTTTTTCTGCCACAAGCTGCCAGACTCTGGATAAGTCCTTTTGCCTCTGGATCCATGGCCGTGCCGGAGAGCCACTCATGGGGGGCAACTTGCAACCTCGGTAGGGTGTGAAGGACGAGCCAGTACTGCCTCCCTTCCCATGAGACTGCAGTTGCCCCATCACTGCTGGCTCATACCTGGCTTTCCAATAAGCTGTGAGGCGGCGGCCATCTTGTATGCGGTCCAGATGCATTTCTGCCAAAAGCCGCTGGATTTCAAGAGATGTTTCTGAGTCTCTGGGATCATGGCCGTTAATTAACTTGATCAGGAGCCAGAGAGGCCGTTTGTAGGCAGCAACACGGGGTCTCCTTGGGACGGGGAGGAAAGGGGTGGTTCCAGCCCCTTCTGGTGAGGCCCTGCGTGTCTCGTCACTGCAGGCCCAAACCTGACTGTCCAGTGGCTTCTGGAGGATGGCGGTCACCGGGCCGCCAGGGGGAACAGGCCAAGGCACGAAACCTATTCTCACCTGGAGTGGCCCAGCTCCAGTAACCTACTGCAGGAACAGGACGCATTTCTGCCAAAAGCCTTTGGGTTCCGAGATTCATTTCTGAGTCTCTGGGATCATGGCCTTTAAGCAGTTCGATCAGGAACCAGAGAGGCCATGCCTCCAGTTATATAGCTGAGCTGGAGGTGGTTTGTGGGTGTGTCTCATACCTAACTTTTGACTGTTTACCTTCTTGGGGTCTGGCCAAAGGCACAGCAGCAATTTTGGGGTATCTGAAAGTCTGACGGTGCCATCAGGCTGCTGATGCACTCGCCTCACAGGTACAGATTGACCCCTTGAAGTTCTTTTTATGTGTAAAGTTTGTATTTATGTTAAGATACATTGGTTTATTTTATAAATTAATATTTTATCAGCAAAGCATATATGGTTTTTGTCATAAGAATTATACAGATTATAGTTATATGTAGTTGGCCATTGTAACTAAATAGTAAAACCTCACTCTGGCCAGAAGTTCATCTGTGGACTTTCTATAATAGAAAGTGAAGACTTAACAGTCTCACATTATTCCACCCACTCTTCATTCATTCTCAGTTTATGGTTATGAATATGTTCTGAATATATCAACAGTCATTGTTTATATAATTAAGATATGTAGCAGTGTGCTGATATAAATAGTAAAACTGCAACTCTCTCTCTACAACGATAAATAATTTTATATAGCTAATTAATCACCATGTTTTTGATTTGCTTGGTATTTGTTTAAAATTATACCTATGGTTAGATTCCCTTTTTTCCTCTTCCAGCTTTCAACATATTAGATGTAGAAAGCACGGTAGCACTGTTTTCCCATTGTTAATCGATTTGCTCGAGTGGGCCCAGTAATGTCTCCATTGTGAGGCTTGTTACTGTGTTCGGCATATCGAATACATCATGGGTAGCTTGCCAGGCTCTGTCGTGCGGGCAAGATACTCTCGGTAGCTTGCCGGGCTCTCCGAGAGGGTCAGAAGAATCAGTCGGCCAGGTCAGCTACGTGCAAGGCAAAGACCCTACCCTCCAGCCCATGTTAGAAAAGTACGTATTTTTCTACTTAAAAAAAACAAACAAACCAAAAAACCCCTAATTCTCCCCCTCCCCCCTTTTGTACTTGTTTTCTTGGTTGAATAAATAGGTGACTTTTTGGTTGTGTTTTCTGAGTTCTGTGAGACAGTGCCATCTTACTTTATTTACTTCCTCATTCAAAGATAACATCTTTGAGTAGCTTCGTGGCCATACATACACCTTTAAGTACTTTTATTGCAGCTTTGTGTATATAAAAGTATCTTTATGCTTTCTGTCTCCATGTTTTATTGGTGGTTTTACTGGATGTAGAATTTTAAGTTGGAAGTATCTTTTCCTGCAGAATTTTTTCCCCTTCTTTTGGTAAGAAATAATGCTAATCCTAAATACTACCATTATATTTCAAGAGTTATTTTTTGAGTTCCATTCTGTTATGATTTGCATGGAGGTGACTTCTTAAAACATAATATCCATGTATTTGTGACTGTGCTGTCTGTCTCTACCCTACACACAAAGTACCCCTCGCCCCCCCCCCCCCCCCCAGTATAATCTTTCCTTGGTTGTAATCCTTCCGCATCTTTTTTGGATTTGTTTATTTTATGGGGAATAGACATAATGTGCAAATTTTCTTCATATCTGGTATCTCTTTTTCCTAAGCCTTTCTCCATTGGAATACTTCTTTCTTCTTGCTCTGTACCAGTGTAGCAATTATTTCTGTTTATTTGTTTTCATTGATTCTTTGAAGTCTCCTAAGCAGTCCCCAGATGTTTTGGGTGGGGGCTGCCCTCTGGTGACTCTTGATCCTCATGGCCTAGAGTCTAAAGATGTGCTACTGCTCAGGCTGTGCAATACTGAGTATTACGTGGGCCTCTCTGATGTGGCTCTGGGGCCTCCACACCTACCCATGTTTGGTGACCTTTAGGGCTGCATATGGAGATGCTCAGGGGATCAGTATATTGTGTGGGGTATCAAATTGTATGGGGTAGGCTGCTTGCTAGACTTGAGCCTTCATACCTCATATAGTCTCTCTGGTTTCTTAATTTTTTTATGATTTGAAATCATTTATTTTCTATTGCATCAAAGAAAACTGAGACTTTAGTTGCATTGCTTGCACATAGATTTGATGGTAGTGTGACAGAGATTTTTTTTGCTTTGTTGTAGTTCCAGAGATTCCAAATGTTAGAAACACTGGTATTATACTCAGCCACTTGAGATGATGCTAAGGATTAAATTTTGGTCTTACCAGCCTCATGCTTGTAAAATAGGTGTCATTGAGCAATTCCTCAGTTCCCAGAAGAAATTTTACTTCATCTTAAACCAAGATAATTGTAGCCCCTAGTGTCTCTCTCTTTTTTTTTTTTTGCTTCTCAGGGGAGTATGGGAAATTTCACTCACTGAAGTATCATTGGGAAGATAATGCTTTCAAGAAATGATAGTTGTTTTGTTGAATGCTTATGTATTAATATTCACTTGATGCATTTATTTTGTGCAAAATGAACCCTGAATCTATTTCTTCATATAGAGAAAACACAATCTCTGATCTTGAAAAGTGTACGCTGGGTAAGGAGATGAATTAGTAGGTATAGAGGGCTCATGATTAGTATGTGGTTAAATGGTAGGAATAGACTACTTTCGTATGCAGGAGAGAAAATTAGAGAAGATATTTTAAACAGGATTTTAGAGGAGATAATACCAAAAATAAAGATGTAGTAGTAATGAGCAAAGGAAGACTTTCATAAAATGCATTGCTTTGTTACAGATCTACAGAGTAAATTTGTGGCCAAAGAAAGTGAAGTACAATCTTTACATAGTAAGCTTACAGATACCTTGGTATCAAAACAGCAATTGGAACAAAGACTAATGCAGTTGATGGAATCAGAAAAGAAAAGGGTGAACAAAGAAGAGTCTCTCCAAATGCAAGTGCAGGTATATAATTTTTTTTTTTAATGGTGGACATTATTTGGTTGTGTGTGTAGATGAGAAAGTGTACCTTATCCTAAATCTGGATTGGTAAAAAGTACTGACTTAATCTTTGAGCAGTGTCAGCTTTATGCTGTGTTTGAATAGTACCTGAAAATATTTTTCCCAGTTTAAGCACTTCATAGAAATTTCACCTGAACAACCTGCCGTCAGCACTCATCAATACACTGACTGGGCTCTTCACGTGCTACCTGTCTAAATGCAAGGTTCCGTCCCAGTGCAAGACCAGCAGGGCTGTACTATTGTACAAGAAGGGAGACATCCATGACATTGGCAACTATCGCCCGATCTGCCTATTGTCTATCATCTGCAAGCTGTTCATTCGAGTCATCCTGAATAGGATTGGCAGAACACAAGATGAACAACCATGCGAGCAAGCCGGGTTCCGCAAAGGATTCAGCACCATCGACCATATCCACATGATAACCAAGCTCATTGAGGTTTCTCAGGAGTTCAAGATGCCGCTCTGTCTAACATTCATTGATTTAAAGAAGGCCTTTGATTCTGTTGAGACGGAAGCGGTCATTGAAGCCCTAGCCAATCAGGGCATTCAAGCCCAATACATCAGGATCCTCCGTGAGCTGTATTGCGGATTCACTACCAGGATCTCACCATTCTACAAAGAAGTGATCGTTGATGTCAAGAGAGGGGTGCGGCAGGGTGATACCATTTCACCGAAACTCTTCAGTGCCACCCTCGAGAACATCATGCGACGACTGGAATGGGAAGGAATGGGAATGAAGATAGATGGTCAGCAACTACACTACCTCTGCTTTGTGATGACATTGTTCTAATAACACCAAACATTAGCCAAGCGCCACAAATGCTGGCCAACTTTGACCGTGAGTGTGGAAAGGTAGGACTACAGCTGAATCTTACGAAGACAATGTTTATGAGAAACAGCCTAGTTCCTGACGCTCCATTCGCTTTCAATGGAACGACCATCTCCGAATGCAACAGTTATGTGTACCTAGGTCGAGAAGTCAACATGACAAATGACCTGACACCTGAGTTGTCCAGGATTGGAAGAGAGTCGCTTGGAACGCCTTCAGGGGTGTCGAAGAAATAGCTAAGAGGACGAAGAACCTCCAGCTCCGGGCACATCTCTTTGATTCCACTGTTCTTCCTGCATTAACATACGCCTCAGAGACCTGGGCCCTACGCAAACAAGATGAGAACACTATTCGGGTCTCCCAAAGAGGATTTGAAAGAGCTATGCTTGGAGTATCACGTTTCACTCAAATGAGAAAAAGAATCTGGAGTTCCAACCTCCAGGGATGCTGTCTCAAGGCGTCAAAAATCAGATGGGCTGGACACGTAATGAGATTTGGAGACAACCACCGCTCTGTTAGAGCCACTACTGACTGGATTCCATGGGATGTCAAATGACCATGTGGCCGCCCTCCTACCAAGTGGTCAGACTTCTTCATCAAGATCCTGAACGATCGGTTTGAGGCTCTTCGTGTTCCTAGAACGCACAGACGCCATTGGGCTACACTAGCACGTGACAGGGACAAATGGAGATGTTACTGGCGCCTGCTCGAGCAAATCAACGAAGTCAAGTGATCAAGTGATAGAAATTTCACAACATACTCTTTATCTTACAGAGTTAACCATTTTTTAAAATGATGCTTTTGCAATACAAGAGAGACTTATTCATGTACATTCATGTACAGTGTTGTGTTAATAGTATCCTCTTCTCCTCACACCCCTCTTTTTATTTATTTATTTATTTTTTTAAAAGGATGTTTTGGAGCAGAATGAGGCTTTGAAAGCTCAAATTCAGCAATTCCATTCCCAGATAGCAGCCCAGGTAATGGTGCTTACTTACTGCTTATCATTACTAATAGCTTCCTAGGCATTTAAGTAATCATCTTAGTGCTTACTGAATGCCATGTACTGGGTTTGTAGTTGAGTAGCTTGTCACTGAATGAACAGTGATGATTCTGAGTAGAAAGCCCAATCTAATAAATTGGGAGGTAATGCCTATAGTTTTTGCTACAAAATAGGAGGATAAGACCAGATAGTGTCAAGACTAGTTATTTATATTTTGAAAACTGTTTCACTAAGTATTTTTTAGCTGTATTGAAAAGCCTTATAAGCCTTTAAGTGGTTGCAGTATGTAAGTAAACCAACCCTCTCAGACTGTATATGCAAAAGAATCATTTGGAAATGTTACTTCAATTTAGTGAAAGGCAAATCCAAATCCAAAGTTTTGTAAGTGGTAGGAAAAACTGCCATTCACGTAATAATCAGCATTATTATGTAACATATATATCTGTATTTGTTCATTAGTTGTAAATAATTTAAAAAATGGTAAAAAGAAGCTTCAAGGAGTGCTTTTGTCCAGAATATATTGTCAGTTTAAGTTTCAGTTCTTCAACTTTAAAATTCTAAAAATTATGGCAAAAAGTCTCAGTTTAGAAAACCTTAGGACCAAAGAGATAGGTCAGTGGGCTGGAGCACATGCTTTGATGCAGGTGCCCTGGGTTTAATTCCGTGCAGTGCACAGTTGCCTGAGCACTCAGCCTAAAGCTGAACCAAATGTATGGCACCAAACCAAAAAAATTTGAAACATGACTTTTTCGTGTACAACATAGTTTTAATATTGAAAACTTAAAAGGTTCATGCAAGTTCAAACTCATATGGAAAGAAGCCCAGAGATACTGTCCACAGAACAGCCATTGTGCAAAAGGTGTTGGGGGAGAGGGGACCTTGAGAGAGTGGTGATGGGTTGTTGATACTTTGGAGGTGGGGGTGGTGAAGTAGCATTGTAAGTATTGAACAGTAATATTAAAGCTTATTAAATAAGTTACCTCAATAAGAAAATAAAAAATCAACTATCATTGCTTTCTTGGTAGAAATTATAGCCTGAAATTGGGGAAAATTACTAATAAGAAAGAACATTTATGGTTGTGTATTTAAATTATCACATTAAGTTTAATTGAAATTTTGTTTTGTTTTGGAGAATGTATAACATTCCTTTTTTTTTTTGCTCTTTGGGTCACACCCAGAGATGCACAAGGGTTACTCCTGGCTCTGCACTCAGGAATTACTCCTGGTGGTGCTCGGGGGACCATATAGGATGCTGGGAATTGAACCTAGGTGGAATGCATGCAAGGCAAACACCCTACCCGGTGTGCTATTGCTCCAGCCCCGAACATACTCCTTTTGTATTGTTTTATGGTGCCAAACCTGATTGTGCTCAGGGCTTGCTCCTGACTCTGCACTTGAAAATCACTCTTGGCAGAGCTTGGAGAAACCATATAGAGTGTGGGGATTGAACCTAGGTCATCCACTGCCAGGCAGCTGTCCTACCCACTGTCCTATGTCTCCAGTGCTTGGGTTGAGAAATTATCAGCTGAATGAGTAGCTCTAGAAAATTTATCAGGAATTAAATACTCAAAGTACTATACCTCTTACTTTTGTTTTGGGGTGATACTTGGCAGTGCTCAAACATTCTGTTATCTTGGTACTCACTCCTGACACTCAGGGATAGAACTTGAGCTTCCTTACATGCACTCCAGTCCTTTGAGCTGTCTCTCAATGTAGGTATTACTGCAGGCCTGTAATCTTAATTATGAACTGTATTATTTCATTATTGAGAGCTGTTACTAAGGAAACACTGATGAAAATCTTTGCTGCTTTTGTGACTCCCCCCTCCCCCCTGTATATTTGTTACATATCAGTTACATATTTCCAAGCCCATTAATTAATTTTATTTAAAACATCTTACTAGTAATTATTTACTAATTAGTTACTGTTGATCAGAGTTGCTTTCAAAGTATTTATTGAACATACTGTGGGTTTGGTACCATCTTAATTTTATATGCATTCATTTAAAAAACATTTTTAAAGTTTTTGTGAGGATGGTTATACAGCTTTTAAATTTTCTCTTAAATGCTTTTATGTGGACACTGTTTTTTTTCCAGACTTCGGCTTCAGTTTTAGCAGAAGAATTACATAAAGTGTAAGTTTTCCTTTCTGTACTTTATAGTTATTTAGTCACCACTAACTGATACCTGTTAGACACAACACTTAAAATTAACTATTTATTTTAACTTGTTCAGAAATACTTTCAAGAAGATTTGGAGCAATCCCCCACCTATCTCCCTCCCTGCTCAGTGAGTTGGGTCCTAAACATACTACACATTTTGTGTTTCTATGTCTTCCTCATAGAAAGATGGGGTAAACTTTCAAGTCATTTGAACTTCAGTAATTGTATGTAAGAGATCATAGTGATTTGAGATTAGTGGCAGTAAATTAGTTTTTGTGTTTAATAAGTAGTTCTAGCTACTCTTAACCATAAGGTGATATGTCCAAAGCATGATTTTGAGTTTCTTTTATATTGTGTAATCACCTGAAATCCAATAATGGCATTGCAGCCTTATTAGTATAAACAAATTATTTGGCATTGAGTTTTAAAATAAGAGTATGCACCTTAAGGAGCTGTACTAGTGTGTATGACATCTGTTACTAAACTCAAGTGTCTGTAGAAGAAATGGAAAGTATAGTTATTTGAGAAAGATAAGACGTTCAATTTTTTAATTTGTGACTTCTAAATGTTAATTGAATGTAAAAATGTATTTCCTGTTAAAGGATTGCTGAAAAGGATAAACAGATAAAACAGACTGAGGATTCTTTAGCAAACGAACATGATCATTTGACAAGTAAAGAGGAGGAACTTAAGGTACAGTAGTCTCTACAAATGACAGCAGTGTTTCTTTTTCTTTTTCTTTTTTTCCCTTCTCTTTGGGTCATACTCAGCAATGCACATGGGTTACTCCTGGCTCATGCACTCAGGAATTATTCCTGGCAGTCCTCGAGGGACCATATGGGATGCTGGGAATTGAACCCGGGTTGGCCGCTTGCAAGGCAAACACCCTACCCGCTATGCTATCGCTCCAGACCCCAACAGCAGTGTTTTAAAGGAACTGAATTATTTTCAATTTTATAATTAGTACAGGTAACAAAAGAATGGAAAATTCATTCAAAAATAGAATTTGTTTGGGCGGTGTTTATCTCCTCATATACAAAATCTCTTTTAGATCTCAAAAAAGAAGAGTTACGAGGCTTTTATTAATATAATAAATAAAACTTGGTAACCTGAAATAATTGCAATTTGAGCCCTTTGCATTGGTGGAAAAGATGCTTTGAAAACTTAAAAGTGTAAATTATATTTAATATTTCTAATACTGTTTTTCTTCTTAATTTAGGACATACAGAATATGAATTTCTTACTAAAAGCTGAAGTACAAAAATTACAGGCCCTTGCGAATGAACAGGTAGATATTTATTGCATTTTAACACTGACTCAGAATTTAAAAAAATTTTTTCTATTGAATATTTGTGAAATAGACCATTACAAAACTGTTCATAATTGGGTTTCAATCATAGAATATTACAACACCCATCCCTTCACCAGTGTACGTTTCCCACCACCAATGTCCCCAGTTTCTCCCCAACCATCTCCCAAATCCTCCCTCACTCTTCCAGCCCCAGGCTGCTTCTATGGCAGGCACTTTTTTCTTTTTCTCCTTTTGTGCATTATGGTTTGCAATAAAGGTACTAAGAAGTCATTGTATTTGTTCAGGAAGTTCAGTATTTTTATTGGGAAGGTAAGACCGGAGTAGCTTTTTTAACTGGGTGGCAGCTTTGGGATATGGACATGACTGCCAAGGCTTCCAAAAAATGCCTGGAGTTTAGGGGAGGTGGCCCATCCTGATCCCGAGAAAGCCTGGAGATTTCAGTCACAAAACTCACATGCCCGAATTTTCAGCAAATGATAATTTTGTGAGGTCTGTCCTGAAATGATGGAGTCTGGCTGGGGGACATGGGACGATTTTGGATTGTGACTGCTGTGGGATCTGCTTGAGTGGGCACCAGGCTGATCCGCTCTCCTCCAGTTTACCCCCGTGAACCTTGCAGGGGTCTGAGATTTAACTGTGGCTTTTGATCTCTTTCAAGATTTATTTGTGGGTCTCGGAAGCATGGCCAATAAATGAGCTTGCATAGCTGAACTGGAGGTGATTTGTGGGTGTGACTCCCACATACCTAAATTTTGGTCGTTTTTATTTCTCGGGAAACTTGGTACTGAGTTATTGGGGTCTGGTCAGAGGTACAGTGGCAATTTTGGGGTATCAGGAAACCTGAAGGCACCATAAGGTTGTTACTGCACTTGCCCTGAGGGTACAGGTTGACCTGCTGACAGCACCTTTTCAGAATTTTGGTTTGAATATTTTTCTTGGTAGTGTAAGCCTTATTTTTATTCATATAGATGGTAATTATGATGGTTAGTTATGTTTGACTATATGATTGTTGAAAGTCTCATTTTGAATACAAATCTCACAGTTCACATAGGCATTATTCTTTATATCTTGCAGTTAGTGTTTGATCCAATTGATTACTTTTGAAGTAAAGTAAACATTTAAAATACTTAAAATGTGCTGATATGTTTTAATTTCTATTTAATCAAAAGAGATAGCCTCCACTAGAATAAGAATTGAGGTTAATGTGAGAAGTGCAAAATATTGGATGGTGAAAGTATTACAGAATTTAATGATAATGCTCTCATGTTATTCCGCATATAGGAAATGTAACTTTTAAAAATTTAAATGTGAAAGAATAGTTTCTGAAATGATTTAATTCTCATTCTAAACAGGCTGCGGCAGCACATGAACTGGAAAAAATGCAAAAAAGGTAATTAAAGTACTATACTAAACTCAAACATTTATATATAATTGCACAGAATATTGCTGCTTGTATCTGATTGTTTTGCATAAATTTATAAAAATGTTCTGCACATATGAAGGATTTTGATTGACTTTTTCTTGTAGTGTTCATGTTAAGGATGATAAAATAAGATTACTTGAAGAGAAGCTACAATGTGAAATTTCAAAAAAAATGGAAGAATTTAAGGTATGTGATTAGACTTGTCAACACAGTTTTGTCAGGGCTATCTTGTATAGTTTTCAGTTGAAGTGAATCTAGAAATGTTTTCTACATGTAATCACTCTGAAACTCTAGATAGTTTTTACAAATAGTGAATTTTATTAGACATTTTGCCTAGAATATAATAATATATCCGTTCTTATAATGAACTTGAGAATTTTGCTCCATCCTTTCTCTACGGATTAGGTATCTTATGATGGTTTTGTTTCCCATGTTGATATAGTACTAGTTTCTGGTCATGGCTGTCAGCATGAGCATTTCAAAACACTGTGCAGTCTCTGCATGTAATAAGATTTGCATTTTTTCCTTTTTTTTTCTTTAAAAATAGGAATCATATTTGGTTCTCACTTGTTCAAGCAGGGATTCCAAGAAACCACTGGCAGAAACTGAAAAATCACAATTTAAGTATAGTGTTAATGTTGTTTTGGATTAATACAAAACTGAATTAGGGGACTCAATTGTAACTTTTTACAGGTCTTTGTACATAGGCTGTAGACATGTATTCTGAAATACTGTTAAATATGAAGCTACTTGAAATTTGCATTCTCTTGTCAGTCTAGGTTTTTTTTTTTTTGAGCGCTTTTAAAATAAAACTGTAAATTGAAATTCTTTTTTGCACTTTTTTTCAGATTCTGAATGACCAAAATAAAACATTACGATTAGAAGTTCAGAAACTACAGGCTCTTGTTTCTGAACAGGTAAGACCTCATGAATTACAATGCAGAAATAACCACCATATAGTGAGATCTCTTTCTTCTTAAGTAGCAACTAATTTAGAGAAATTTTGCTTAAGCTGGAAAGGGAATACTAGAAAGATCTGGTGGGTGGTGAGAGGGAAGGTATATACTAACCTTGAGTATGATTAGGGAGTGCTTCCTGTTTGCTTGAAGAAGGTAGATTTCTAGAGGGATCATGAGCGATTTTTTTCCTTGTAAAGGGGATAGTAAGTAGAGTTTGGTAACCTCTGCCTTACAGAAGATAACAGTAATAATATGTTTATAAGCACTTAAAGATATTCCATTCTACAATGGAATATATGTAAAAAACCTAATTTTTATACACTTTGAAAATTCTTAGCAAAATTAAAAAAAAAAAATCACTTTTTGATTTTTCTGAGGTAGCATGGTTTCCTAAATAGGAGAATGGCTTTGAAACCAACTATCAGCTTTAAAAGAGTAAAGTTGAGCAAACATTTTTCATTAATAGCCTTTCACATTGAGGCTATATTTTACATGTCATGAACTGCTAAATGCGAGAAGTTTATATACAGTGCATAGCCTAATATTTTGCCTGTGGTAGGTATATGAAACCATGATTCTGTTAGATTATTTTTCTACTTCATTTTTTAAAATCTTACTGCCATTGCTCTTTGTTCATTATTTATAGCAAGCCAAAAAACTACAGCAATCTGAAAATAACATGGGTCCATAAACTGGAATCCCGGTGATGTCCGTTCTATGATTATTTCTAAGTGTTGCTTTTATTTTGTTATTTGCAACTCTTCAAATTCCATTTTTACATCTTGATTTTTTAAATGACACATTAGAAGGTCTATGTTTTCTCTAATACTGTTAAATTTAGGGCTTGGGGTGGGTTATATGCAGTGGTGCTCAGGGGCTACTCATTTCTCTGTGCTCAAAATCCCTCCTGGTGCTGAGGTTTTGGGGTCAGCTACATGCAAGGGAAGCACCTTAACACTTTATATTGTCTCTCTGGCCCTAGGAAATATATTTTTTGGTGGGGAGTGCACATCCAGCATTTGTTCAGGGCTTACTCCTGCCTTTGTGCTCAGGGATCATGCCTGGGCTTGGGGGAGAGACCATACGAGGCGCCGGGGATTGAATCCATATTGGTCATGGCAAACACCCTACTAGCTGTACTGTCATTCCAGCCCCAAAGGGATATAAACCTTTGTTAGCTAAAAAAACATGTTACTGTAAATGATAGTTATTTTTTAAGCAGACATATGAATTTTTTAAATTAAAAAATTCTCATTTGGGGTCAGAGTGATAGTAGAGTGGGTAGGGTGTTTGCTTTGCACACGGCTGACCTGGGTTTGATCCCTGGTATCCCATGTGTTCCTCCAAGCACTGTCAGGAGTAATTCCTCAGTGCAGAGCCAGGAGGAACCCCTGAGCATCGCTGGGTGTGAACCCCCCCCCCCAAAAAAAAAATTCACATGTATATAGGTATTAAGTAGTGTACAAAGTTGTGCTTCTGAAAGTATTTTGTTGACATTTGTTAATTTATCAAGAAGGAATCTAATTTTTTTTTCTCTTAAGGAATCTAATTTTTTTCTCTTAACTAAATTTTCTGCATAGTACTTGCAAACCTGACAGAGAAGATAGCACCGAGCAGAATTTAGTGCAGATAATATTCCTTTATAATCCTAAAATGTTCTTTGTTTTATTCTTAAATCTTAATTTTCCTGGTCATGATATAGCTATTATAAGAGATACAATATTTTATTAATGTTAAAGATTTCCCTTGCCCCTCATTCTAGTCTGTAATCTGGATGTATCTGATTATAATTGAATCAGCAGCTATTTAAAAGTGTTAAATGCTAGTTGTAAGATACAAGAGTGATGATGTGAATTTAAAAAGTATGTTTTTGTTCCCTCTTTCTTTCTCTTGTTTTGGCACCATGCTTGGTTCAGAGATCACTCCGGGGGGTTCTCAGAGGACCATATTTTGTGCCAGGGATGAATCCCGAGTTAGTTGCATGCGGGGCAAGCGCCTTACCCCTGTACTATTTCTTCAAAATGTATATTGCAATATATAAAGTTTTGAACTTTCTAAAATTATTTCATGGGGGTGAAAAAAGATTCCTTTGAATTTGCCCTAGAATTCCAGTATTAAAGGTGCTGGTAATTTATTTAGCGTCAACTAGAGAATTGTTCTGCACTGGAAATGATACTATCATTATTCAAAAGTAGAACCACAAGCGTTAGGGGTCTTCTTTTCAGTAAAAATAATGTGATGCCTTGGGACCAGAATACTAGTACAGCAGGTAGGGTGCTTACCTTGTACATTGCAGACCGGGGTCCCCACATGACATCCCTGAGCACCATTGGGTGTGGTCCGAAGACAAAAATAACAAAAATGATACATGATGCTAAGGCTTGTCATTCAAGAGCCAGAGAGATAGTACAGCAGCTGATAAGGTGCTTTCCTTGCATGCAGCCTACTTTGGTTCAATCCCTGGCATCCCGAATGATCCCCTGAGCACCTCCAGGAGTGATTCTTTTGTTTTTGTTTTTGTTTTTGTTTTTGTTTTTCTTCTTTGGGCCACACCTGGCAGTGCTCAGGGGATCACTCTTGGCTCTGCACTCAGGAATTAATCCTGGTGGACTCGGGGACCATATGGGATGCCAGGGATTGAACCTGGGGTGGCTGCATGCAAGGCAAACACCTGCCCCACTGTAGTATCACTCCAGCCCCCAGGAGTGATTCTTGAGTGCAGAGCCAAGAGTAGTTACACCTCAGTATTGCCAGATATGACCCAATCCCCTCCTCCTGCACCCCCTGCCTCTACTAAAAGCTTGTTATTCAAGTATCTTATGTAAAGTGTGCTATCACCTTAGACATCCCGATCATATTAAATTTTTTTTATCTTCCTTACTAAATTATCTTCCTTGCTAAATCAGTATTTTTTGTGGGGAGGAGTGGGGTAGGGGTGGGCACAGTTGTGCTCAGGGGTCACTCCTGTCAGTCTTCTGTGGTGCAGGGGATTGATACCCAGGTTAGCTGCATGCAAGATAACTTTTTTACTCACTGGACTATTTCTCTGGCTACTGAATCAGCTTTTATTTACTATAAAGCTTACTTTTATACCTTTTTTACTTTTTTGGGTCACACCTGGTGATCTTCAGGGGTTACTCCTGGCTCTGTACTCAGGAATTACTCCTGGTGGTGCTGGGAACCATATAGGATGCCAGGGATCGAACCCGGGTGGGCTGCATGCAAGGCAAATGCCCTACCTCTTGTACTATTGCTCCAACACCTTATAAAGTTTACTTTTGATTGACTATTCTGTTAAAGTAACTTATAGCGTGAAGAGGATTTACTAATAGAGTAATTTTTTATGGAAAATCACAACAAGATTTTATAACTACATTTAAAAAAAATGTAGCTAAGGAGGAAGATACAGTTTGGTGTTTTGTGTTTTTGTTTTGGGGCCATATCCGTTGGTGTTCAGGCAGGGGTTATTCCTGCCTCTGCACTCAGTAATTACTCCTTGGAGATGCACGGGAGACTGTATGGGATGTCGGGGATCAAACCCAGGTCAGCTGTGTGCGAGTCAAGAGCCCTACCGAGTACTATCTTTCCAGCTCTGGGAAATACAATTTGATCCTAATTTATTTGGATCATTGTTTTATAATTCTTAGAATTTTTTTGTTGTTGTTCTGAAAGCTCATTTTCCTCTCATAGTCTAGGAAGCATATGATGTCAGGATTTGGTTGCAGATACGACTTTATTTCTCTTACATTGGTAGGCCTAAGGATTTTTTCTGGGGGGGGAGGGAATCATACTCAGAGATGTACAGGACTTACTCCTGGCTCATGCACTCAGGAATTACTCCTGGCGGTGCTTGGGGGACCATATGGGATGCTGGGAATTGAAACTGGGTCAGCCGTGTGGAAGGCAAACGCCCTACCTGCAGTGCTATTGCTCCAGCCCCAGCCTTTTTAAAAAAACATTTTCCTGGCCATTTTACTTGCTGTTGCTGGTGAAAAAAGTAATGAAGATGATTATAATTTTGATATTTTCATTTCCAGTTTTCTTTAACCCCTTCCTACCCAACAGTCAGAATTCCAAGTGACAGTTGAGGATGAACAGTTTAGTTATGTAAGAAAAACTTCAGTTCTTTGGCACTATGGCTTTTTAGCTTAAGGAAATACTGAAACTGAGACCAGTCATGGTGCCAAATTGTTGTTTCTTGAGATGCAGGAAGCAGAAAAATAACAGAGACAGGGTAAGGTAACGATTTAAACATTAAAGAAGGGAAGACTCCATTTAGATATAGACCAATACACAAATATATTACTAATATCTCATTAGAATAAAATAAAACTTTATTCGGGGTGTTTCCTTAGGTTTTCTAGTTTCTAGAATATGCAAATTTCTAGATAGAGTTTGCAAATCAGTTGTCTTTTTTTTTTTTTTTTTTTTTTTTTGCTTTTTGGGTCACACCTGGTGATGCATAGGGGTTACTTCTGGCTCATGCACTCAGGAATTACTCCTGGTGGTGCTCAGGGGACCATATGGGATGCTGGAAATCGAACTCAGGTGGGCCATGTGTAAGGCAAACGCCCTTCCTGCTGTGCTATCGCTCCAGCCCTGCAAATTAGTTTTAATATCTCATTTAGAGTAAAATGAAACTTTTGGGGGAGGTTTTCTGAAGTGCCCCGTCCCATTAAGCATCATGAATTTTTTTTCATTTAGCAAAGGAGCAGCATGTTTTTCTTAATATTTTTAAGATTCACTGATCAGGATTTCCAAATAAAAGTAATGGAAGTGGGAAATTTCTTTTTGTCCTGCTAAACTGTTTGTATTTTATTGAATAGAATTCTTGGTGGAAGAGGTGTTTTGAAAATCAGCAAGGAAGGAGATTGTAGTATATTACATATAGAACCAAAAATGTTGGATAAATACTACATTCTGTCAGTTTTGTGCAGTTGAGTAGTTGTAATTAACCAGTAGTACTTATTAAACTAACCTTGTTAAATTTATCAACTCTGTTGTTATTATGCTACTTACTGAGTTTTCAAGAATGAATGAACTTTGGTTTCCACCCATAGTAAGATAGGGTTCCTAACCCTGACCTGATTTTGAAAAATAGCCATAAATTTGTCAGAGAACCAAGGAGCAATCAGATAGAGGAGATGCAATGTTTAAAAATCATGACAGTATATGGTACAATAGACATCCACTACTTATTGATACGTTGTATAAGTGCCAAATATAAGATATAAATCATGGAGAAAGATTTGTTAGGACTTAATCATGAAGAATTTGATTTGTTGAGAAGGAACCATGAACTGGATTTAATTTGTGGACAAGGCTTTTTGCTAGGATGAATAGACATTATGGTGAGGTGTTTGAATTATTGGGTGAGAACTAAGTTGTATTAATTTTTTTGAAAGAGGACTTTAATGTATTTCATAGTTGATACCTGATTTGGTGTACTTTTTGACAGATCTATCTCCTTTCTGATAGGAAGATTTCATCCCATAGAGAACTTCTCCTTCTATTCCTCTATGCCTAGTCTTAGAAATAAGGCAGGGAAAATAATAAGAATATTGCAGTATTTGAAATACATAAAGTAAGGGGCCTAATCTAAACACCAAAATGAAGGGGGTTAATTTAGGTTTATTTTCCCTCTAGAATTTTTTTTCTTTCTTTTTTATTTTTGTTGGGCCATACCCAGCCATGCTCAGGTCTTACTTTTGGCTCACAGATTCTCCTGGTGGACTCAGGGGTTCATATGGGGTTCTGGAGATCAGGTCAGCTGTGAACCTGGCAAATATCTTGTGCACTGTCCTGTCACTCCAGCCCCTAATTTAAGAAGTATTTCTTAATACTTGAATTTGGCAAGAAAAATGAATAGTTTTAGGAAAGGGCTTAATAAAAATTGGGTAGGGGGTGGATAGGCAATTTAGGAGAAAGCAGATAAAAAAAAATACAGACCAAGGGGACAATCTCAAAACCTGCTTTGTCAGACTGTTCTAGCTTTATGAATGCCTGAAATGGTCAAGGGGGAAACCCTGCCTTTGGACTCGCAATAATTATTACACTGGGGACTTGGCCTACAGAATGGTAGGAACTAATTGAAAATGAGGGTTATCTTTCTTTTCATATTTTAAAGGAGTGGTTTTCAACCTTTTAAAACCTGCAGACCCGTGATTGGAAACCATTTAAAAAGTTTTACAAGAAGAATGTGTTCCTACCTTGCTTTTGTAATTTGCACAAGCAAATCACAGTGTTTAAAAATACTCTGTCTTTGTTGGGTAGTGGTTTTATATTATCTACTTGTTAAAATTGTGTTGAGTTCTAACAGGATTTGTGCACTTGCCTACATTTAAAAATAATTTACTAAAAAAAAAAAGAAAAAAAGACAGACTGTAAAGTCCTCCCCCTCCCCCCCAAATTTGAATTGCTTAAAAAAAATGTAAAGCAGAGTCTAGAAAGATCACTAATTGGTCAGAGATGTCAATCTTATAAACACAAACACCCAAGTTTAAACCTGCATTACGCATTATGCGATCTCCCTCTCTCCCCATCCCTGCCCTCACTCCTTAATGTGATCTGGTGGCCTCCAGCTTGTCCAAAACGAGTTGGTGGCTAAGCACTGGGAATTAGGATTTTTTAAGAAAAACTGTTCATAAGATATCAACTTGTTTTGTTATCTTTTCTGAATCTTTAGTAGTTCTCTTCTGTCTCGTTTTCTGAATTAAATCTTTAATTATTAACAGTCTTCAAACATTTCCCTAAATTTTTGATTAATTTTAATAGATCATCATTATAAATTGATAATACTTTTTAAAAAGTTTACTTATAATCTAGTTTTTATTCCAAAAAATTAGTAAATTAATTTTTGTTATTTTTAAAAAATTTTAGCCTAATAAAGATGTTGTGGAACAGATGGAGAAATGGTAAGAGATTACGATTTCTTGTATTTTAATGATTAATTTCTACCAAATTTGACATAACATATTTGTTAAATGCTACATTAATCTAAATTTTTAATTCTCTTTATATTTCATAATGGAAGAGAATGGTATGCTATTGGTTTTTATTTGGCATTACTTTAGATTTGTGAATGTCATGTGGCAATGATTTATTTGTATTTAATGCATGTAAGCATGCATGATTTGAACACATTTTATTGGTAGAGTGAACTGGATTAAATTATTTTCAGAAATTTCTAATTTCTAAGGTATTAAAAGTTCATAAGGAATAATGGGCACAAGAATTGATTCATGTAAAATATTGAAACATATTATAGTTTACTTTGAAAATAGTTTATATACTTTAAATCTACAATTTCAGCATTCAAGAGAAAGACGAGAAGTTGAAGACAGTTGAAGAATTACTTGAAACTGGTCTTATTCAGGTGGCCAATAAAGAAGAGGAACTGAATGTAAGAAATTCTCACATGTGTTTTTCTTGTATTTTTCAGTAAATATGAAGAGATTTCACTGTAATTCATGTAAGATTTTTTAATGTCTTTTGAAGTTAATGATACTAGTATTTTAAAACATTTTTGAAGAACTTCATGGCAGAATTGAAGTACTAGAAGGATGAGCTTGAGCTTGAGCATTCTCAGCTCAAGTTTGGGAGATATCCCCAGCTTTTCCATTACAGAAAAAGTAGTTATCCGCATTTCATGAGTTCATGTAATGTAATTTTTCATTAAAGTTAGGATTTTATTAGATATCAGAAGTCCTTTGCTTTATGTAGCTTTTATTGCCTTAACAAAGTAATCCATCATTACTTTTTTGGTGTGTTTTTCTCAAATCCATTTATGCCCAAATTATAACTAAAGGATTATAAGTGTATTTCTTAAGTTCATGAGAGTGTATAGGAGGGTAATTCAGTTCTGTTTTATGATCAACTTAACTTACTTGATTAGAATCGGATTATTAGAAAAGTTAACGGTATCATTTGTACTTATAGAGAGATGACTTGACAAATGGCATATATACTATGGGGTTTTGAGGTCATGGAAATAAGAGTACAAATAGATGTGGGGATAATTGAATTTAAAATCTGCTTGACTAAAGTACAACACCATAAAGGAAAGAGAGAGCAAAAGGGAATGCCCTGCTACAGAGGCGGGGTGGGATGGGGTCGGGGACGGGATGGGGGGTGGGAGGGCTACTGGGATCTTTGGTGGTGGAGGGATGGGTACTTGATCATTGTATAACTGAAACCCAAGCACAAAAGTTTGTAAATCTACAACTGTGCCTCATGGTGTTTCACTAATAAAAAAAAAATCTGCTTGACTAGGTATAGAAGTTACAGAATTGTAAACATAATGAAAAAGTGAGATATCTGGGCCTTCTAGGGCGGTGGTCTTTGACCATCTGTCCATAGACCAGTGCCAGTCTGCAAGTGTTAGAAACTATTGGACTGCTGCCTTCATTGAAACTGCGATCTGTGGATTAGTGTGCAGGACAGGTGCTGGTCTGCAGGTATAAAAAGTTGAAGAGGGGCCAGATAGTTCAGCAGGTAAGGTGCTTGCTTCGCATGCACCGGTATCCCTTAAGGTCCCCTGAGTGAGATCCCTGAGTTAAAAGCCAGGCGTAATCCCTAAGTATTCCTGGGTGAGGCTGCAAAACAAAAAGGTTGAAGAATGTTTTAAAGTGGAATAGAAATCAGCTGAAGATAAACACTCTAGATATATTTTGAAAGCCCTCCTTCTTTGGGGAGGTCCAGGAACTAAACGTATATTCTGTTTTATGTTTAAAAAGGCAATCAGAACAGAAAATTCTTCTCTTACCAAAGAAGTTCAAGACTTAAAGGCTAAGCAAAATGACCAGGTAATGTACCTAACTAATAGATCATATACTCTTTTAAATACAATAAACACATCATTGACTTTCCAATGTAGAGAATCTGTTGTTTGTGGCAAAAGTGATAGTACAATGGGCAGGGAAGTCCTGAAAATCTGTAATTTTTTCCCCTCCCTTTTTCTAAGTATAAATTTTCAGGTATAGTTTTAATCTGTGAATGAGTAAATGATATGTTACATTTAATAAGTAATGATTTAATAAGAGGCTCTGATTTATTGAATACTGTTTGGCAGGTATTGGGGAGAGTATTCTGCATAGTAAAGCTACAAAGATATTTTGAATGTACAAATACAAAAGTCTCAAATAGCAAAAGAAGCTAAAATAGAAAGTAGGCAATTCCTAGTTTTCTCTTTGACTAGAATTGTTAATTCAGTAATTTTAATGCTTATTTACTACTGTTTTGCTTTGAACTTACGTTTAAATAGCTTTAAAAGCTGCTTGCTTTTGTGACAAGGAGTTAGCTTAAAGTGCTCTAGTGCCTGTCAAACATACGCTTGGCCCTAATTGCACAGCCTTCTAAGCACTACTGGATGTTGCTCTTGTGGGGTATTGCTGCGTTTTTTGCACTGAATTGTTAAGTCTGTAGAGCTAAGCCTTGTCTCTTTGGGAACGGACCCTGGACCCTCCGAGTGGTGCTTGGAGGCCCAAAGTGGGCGGGTGGGGGGGGTGGGAAGCTGCTTTTAAAAGCTGCTTTCTGTGCTTTAATAATTATGATGGTTTTAAAACTTAGAAAGTTAGGGTTTACTTTTCACATTTTTATCATGGTATAGTGGAAAAGGATAACATACTTTGTATTTCTATTTCTGACCCACAATGATAACGTCTTATTTACAGGTTTCCTTTGCATCTCTAGTTGAAGAACTGAAGAAAGCGTGAGTGATGACTTTATTAAATGGGTTTTTCTCTTTTGGTTCATTAATCTTGGTTCTTGTAATTCTTGGTATTTTGCTGTTGGGGCAGCTGTTATGTTACTTTAACTGTAGTTATTTTTTATTTTTTTATCAATGGGATGAGATGTTAGCTACATTTCCCCAAATGCATCTGTTATTTTCTTAAGTAAAGAATTGATTTTTCTGTTTCTGTAGTAGAAATTATTGATGGTTATATTGTATAGAGAGATCAGTTCCTTGCATATATCTTCTTGGATGTCCATAAAGTTAGATTCAGAAATTTAAAGTCGAGGAGCTAAGGTGAGAGGAACTTGATTTCTGTCTCCCTGGTGTTCCTCAAGGTGCAAATCTTTTATCCGTGTATTGTGTTTTTTGACGAGTGTGGGCTGGGGAGGTGTGTGCACACACCTGATGATGCTCAGGGGTTATTCTTGGCTCTGTACTCAGGAGTTATTCCTAGTGGTGCTTGGGGGACCTTTATGGGATGTTGGAGATAGAATCCAGGTCGGATTTATCATGCAAGTCAAGTACCCTCCCCACTGTACTATCTTTTCAGCCCTTATCTATGTACTATGAAGCATTTTACCATCTTCTCTTTGTGGGCTGTAAGATGAATTTCTTATTTACAGATATGTTTACAAATACATTTCTGTGACGTATGTTGCTTTACTTTAAATGGAAGGAGTTGATTTGAAGAACCTTTACATGATTTGGTGCTATTTTATATTTTAGTTGGTTTTGTCTTGATAATTTATATTCAAATTAATACTATGTTTCTTTAAGGATCCATGAAAAAGATGGAAAGATCAAATCTGTGGAAGAACTTCTAGAAGCTGAACTGCTCAAAGTTGCTAATAAAGAAAAAACTATTCAGGTATTGGGAGAGAGTAAACTGGAGTTTTTGTTTTTTGTTTATCAGCCTTAGTGGAAACCATTTATTTTCATGTGTTTGTCTTTACATTGCATTTTTAAGTCAATTTCTGTGTTTCCATTGTCCAATCTTGTCTGTTTTGTCATTGTCAAGGATTTGAAACAGGAAATAGAGACTCTAAAAGAAGAAATAGGAAATGTCCAGCTTGAAAAGGCTCAACAGGTAAAAATCTCAGAGCCATGGCATGATAGATTTGTTAGTGTATTTGTATTGATGAGCTATTTTGGTTTTTTTCTTATTACTCAGAAAAAAACTTCCGGTAGTAGTGTGCTGCAAGTATATTGGATTATGTGCTTTTTTTTCACTTTGCCTGATTTGAGAAAATGTTTTTGATATTTTAATTCATGTATCTTTCTACTATTAGATCCTTTTCTATAAAATTTTTTTCTTTTTGCATTAGTATTTATTTTAGTTTGCCCACTTAAAATACTTTGGTAAATCTTTTTAAACCCTTACCTTAATCTGCATGGACTTAAATATTTTGCTATAGGATATTAGTTGCTCAGTCTTTGCCTATAGAACAAAATACTAATTTCATTGGGTAATTTCTGAGTAGATGTGGTTTTGGAAATAGATAGGTTTTAGATAATCTGAAAAGACCTCATTGAGAAAATGATAACATTGCATGGAAGAAATGATTCATTTATTCATCCAACAGATTCAATGTTAAGTATTTATTGAGTTCCTCCTACTTGTCAAAGCACTAAGCTAGTAATTGTAGATAATGTGTTGAACGAAACAGGGTATGATGAAAAAAATCATACTCCTCTAATATAGATTGAGAGTTCAGGAAAGTCTCCTCCCGAGGAACTGTCATCTAAGCCAAATCTGAAGGGACTATGAGAAGACATTGGGGGAATAAAAGGTACTGTTGAACTACGTATGATAAGAAAAAGAGATTAAAGAAGGACAATGTAGAGTACTGTTGAGTAATTGGCTTTGAAGATGGGATGAAAAGTTCTGATATAGTAGGGGGAGGTATGTGGACAGTTAATATTCTAATTTTCACAATTAGAATGAATATCACATTTAGACTTGTTCATACCTGTCTTCCTTGCCACCCTACCCTCTTCCCTTCCCCACATCTATTTTTAATTTTTCTTATTAATGAAACTGGATTCTGGGTAGGTGAAACAAGTCTTTTTATCAGCTTGGTGTAAATAATTTATCTGGGAATTTTGTAATTTGAGGTATATACGTTTTAATGTTTATCACAAAGGTAATTTGAATGAATTAACTTTCTTTGCTTTTTTCTATTTCAGTTATCTATCACTTCTCAAGTTCAGGAACTGCAGAATTTGTAAGTAACATTTTTCTTTATTATTTCCTTTCTACAAGTTAGATGTAATTATAATGAAAACCTTAGAATTTTGTTTGTTTTTTGGGTTTTTAAATTTTTGGTTTTGGAGCCACACCTGGTTGTGCTTAGAGCTTACATCTGACTCTGCATGCAGGAGTCACCCTGATGGTTATATTTCCAGAACCCTAAGAGGTACCAGGTATTAAACCTAGGTCAGCCATGTGCAAGGCAAGTGCCTTACTTACCTGCTTTTTTATCCATCCAGTCCTGAAAGTCCAAGCTTTTAAAATTTTCTCAAGTAGTATTTTATTTTATTTTTATATATATTTTTTGTTTTGGAGGCCACACCCGGCTGTGCTCAGGGTTTTCCCTGGGTTTCCTCTCAGACCGATGGGCTCAAACAAACATATGGAGTGCCAGGGCTCCAATCCGAGTTGGCTATGCACAAGGCAAGAGACTTACTATTGTAAAATCTCTCTGGCCCCTCAAGCGGTATTTTACTTATTTTTTATTGAATCACTAAGATACAGTTACAAAGCTTTCATTATTGAGTTTCAGTTACACAATGATTGAACACCCTTCCCTCCACCAGTGTATATTTCCCACCTCCAGTGTCCCCAGTATCTCTCCCACCACCCCTACCCCCTCCCTTTAAGTCAAGCACTTTCCTTTTTACTCACTCTGTCTACTTTTGGGCATTATGGTTTGCAGTATGTATACTGAGAGGCCATCATGTTTGGTCCTTTGTCTGCTTTCAGCACACATCTCCCTCCTGAGTGATCCCTACTACCATCGTTTCCCAACTGCCATTCTCCCCCAGCTGATGGGCCGGCTTCCAACTGTGGAGCAGTCCTCCTAGCTCTTGTCTCTACTGTCCTTGGGTATTAGTCTTGTACTATGTTATTTTATATTGCACAAATGAGTGCAGCCTTTCTATGTCTGTTCCTCTCTTTCTGACTCATTTCACTTAGTGTGATATTCTCCATGTCCATCCACTTATAGGCAAATTTCATGACTTCATCTTTCTTAACAGCTGTGTAGTATTTCATTGTGTAGATGTACCATAGATTTCTTTAACCAGTCATCTGTTCTCGGGCACTTGAGTTGTTTCCAGATTCTATGAACAGTGCTGTAGTAAACATACAAGTGCAGATGTCATTTCTACTGTGCTTTTTTACACCCTTGGGTTATATTTCCAGAAGTCAAGCAGTATTTCAGAGTTCCTTTTTTTTTCTTTTTTTCTTTTTTCTTTTTTGGGTCACACCTGGCAGTGTTCAGGGGTTATCTTAAATTTTTAGATTTGATTTACAGAATTTTTTGGATGAGATTAGTGGTAGAATAGGAAGTCTTTTTTTTAAAGTTACTATAGTCTGAATGTTATGTTTAACATATTTCTTGTCACCTTTTTAGTGGCGGCTTAAAAACTAGTAATTTTTAAACTATACAAAGCAATCGTAATAAGCTGTTTAAGTTTGCTAGTACTGACCTAAAATAGGTTAATATGGAGAGTGAGTACCGCTACCATAATATCTAGGGCTCTAGTTATAGGAGAAGTGGATTTGTATAATTACGTGGTATTTCTTAGTTTGTCATATGCGAACTTTACTGGATCCTTATACTTAAAATAGTTGTGTTTTTTTTTTAACTTTATCTTAATAAAAATGTTTGAGTAAAACAAAATAATTCTTTCTAGTATTTTTATCTTGTGTTTTCATGCAACATTTCCATTGATAGTTATTTGTTCATTGCCAGATTAAAAGGAAAGGAGCAACAGATGAACACCATGAAGGGTGTTCTAGAAGAAAAGGAAAAAGAGCTAGCGACTAGAGGAAAATGGTTACAGGTGAGAGATTTAAAAACAGAAATAAGCATTTTTTTTAACCTTTACTTTTCTGTTCACTTCATACCTATTCTTTTTCAGGATCTTCAAGAAGAAAATGAATCTTTGAAAGCTCATGTTCAAGAGGTAGCACAATATAACTCGAAAGAGGTATGTATTAAATGTATTAGCATTATAGACACATGTAATTCTAATATATGTTACATAGGAATGAGAAATTTTTATCTTACTGTCCTACTAGCTAGTTAATATTTTCTCTAAGTTTTTTAACCCTAGAAATGATGGCTATACCATCACTTGTAATCACTTGTCATCCCGTTGTTCATTGATTTGCTCAAGCAGGCGCCAGTAATGTCTCCATTTGTTCCTCTTGCGTGCTAGTGTAGCCCAATGGCTATACCATAGCTTTGTTTATAATATTGTAAATTAACTTTTATTTCTATTAAATCTATTATTGCCTGATTTGTCAATCTTGGCTTCTCTATCCTTTATTAGATTAAAAAAAGTGTCTTCTGTATTTAATTGCTGTATTGCTGATCATTTAAGAAATGCACATTAAAATTATGTTAAGTAAATCATTTTTGCTTTATGACTTTTCTTAAATTTATCCACATATTTATATTGTTATATTTTATTGTTGATTATAGTTAGCAATATATATATTGTGATACCTGATGTTAGAATGAAAATATGAAATCTGTTTCTTAGGCATCTTCTCTATCACGATTTGAAGAACTTGAGACTGTGTAAGTATATTTCTGGCCAGCATTTTCAAGAGTGACTTCTCATTGCTTTCCAGAATATTTTTTAACGTTATGATTAGCTTTCCTATTAAAGTAAGAACAGGGTCAAATGAGGTAAGTCCCTGGTGTAATAAAATAGAGAAACTTTTAAGTATTTTCAAATATTTGGACACTGTCCTTTTCAAGTACTTCAGATTAATTTTCTGAAATGTGCTTTGTGTGAATAATAATTGATTTAAATTTTTTTTTAAGTACATTAGGAGAATTTAAGTCCCAGTATTTGAAAGAATAATATCTGAATCAAAGAAATTGTTAACCATAATCTTAATAATATTGATTTTATAATTCCATAAAAACAATTTCCTCATTCAGGAAATAATATCTGTTGTCTTACCTGGCTGTGCTCAATAATAAAATAGGTCAGCAGAGGAGATGTCATCTTTTTCATTCTACAAAATCTTTTGTCCTGTGAAGACTGTTGTCTTTTATTTTTATTCTTTTATTTTTATTAAGATACTATGATTTACAAAGTTGTTTCAGGTATACAATGTATCAACACCATTCCTGCCACCAGTGTATCCTTCCCTCAGTCATTGTCCCCAGACTCCCTTCCACCCGCCAGTCTGAACCCTTTGGCTGTCAGGCATATAGCATTTATTTCATTTTGCTTACTCCAGCAAAATTTAAAGGTTGATTATCTGTTGTCCTTAGCTATATATATCAGTCTAGTGTGAAAAGATGTGTATCTGGGCTTTGTCTTTTTACGCTGTTTATTATTAAAGGTTTAATTGGTGGCTATCAGGTTTTTTTTTTTCCCTAATTTTTAAGTAACTCTTTGAAAATATGCCTTTAAAAGACATTGAGTGTATTGATTAAATTATTTTTCTGATAACAAAGCTAATGTTACTATTGTTAATAGTAAGATTGCTCATTTGTTTATTTTATGGGTATATGTGTAACTGTGAAGTTGCTCTTTTCATGTTTGCTAAAAGAATTCTTAAGATATATATATATATATTTGTGACCTATTTTTTAATAGATATATGTATCATTAAAGTACATGATTTCACATTTATTTTTTACCTCATACATTTAAATTAATAGAATTGGGTACATTTTTTAGGGTTTCAAAATTTTGAGTAAAATCTAGAGTTCTTATATATTCTCCCTCACCCATTTCCTTAATATATACCCTTATAATACACCCCTTGTGTATTATAGTCTATTTTACAGTGGAATATTACGATAGAAGAATATTACAACTAGAAGAATCATTATCAGTACATTACTAACTTAAGTCCATAGTAGTTTCCATCAAGGTTCACTCTTTGTTTTATGTCATTTTTGTGGTGGTTGTGCTATTTTTGTTTTGTACATTTTTAAAGAATGCGTTATGCCATGCATTCATGATAATAGTATAAAAATAGTTTCACTGTCCTAACTAGAGTTTTGTCCACTTTTATTTCTCCCCAGCTTCCTCCCCTTCATCTCCATGGCAGCCTTTGCCTTTTTTTTTTTAACCCTTTTGGTGGGGGAATGGGGAGCACACTCCTGATGGTACACTCCTGATGGTTTAGTTTTGAACTTTGGCTAGTGATGTGGTATTGTTCCAGCATAACCATACTGGGGGCCATCAGGACTATATTTGGTGGACCCTGGGAGAAATGAAGCAGGTGGTGATAGCAAAGCATGCATTTCTTTCTATCCCTAGAGCTCTTTCCTTGGATTCCTAATCTCTTTATTGTTTTCATAATTTTGCCTTTTCTAGAATTTCATGTTGTTGAATCTTGTTATGTATGATTTTACAGATTAGTGTCTTTCACTTAGCATTATGTATTTAAGGTTTACCCTTTTCACTCTTTAACCACACTTTTTATATATGTTCTTTTGTTATTTTTTATATAGACCTGTAAGCATTACAATTTTAGATTATGGTATGATAGAACCTATTATTTCATCTCTGGCACTGGGAATACTGAAATGGCAAAATTAGTCCTTGCTCTAAGGAATTAATTAGGCAGCTAATTTTAATACTGTTAAGTGTTATACTAGAGGTCTGTTGATTGTATGACTAGGGCACTTAGTATTCACTTGGACTAGATGTGAAAAGATTTATTGCTATGTTGGGCAAGAAAGAACCATATTAAATTTTATATAACAGATCTCCAGCCCCAGAGTTAGGTATACTTTCCAGTGACTACTATATGGCTAGAATTGTCAAGAGTAAAATGGTAGTTCAAGTGCTAAGTTTTATTATGAGTTGAAATATAGTTTGCTCTTTTTTTAGGTTTTTCTTCCTTAACATTACTTAAGAAATGTTAAGCTGGACATGTGGCTTAATAAAAGATCAAACCCAAATCCTTCCTGTGTAAAGCATGCACAGGAAGGATTTGGGTTTGATCCCTGGCACCAGGGGTGCCACTGGAGAGATACATTGAATATGAAAATAAATGGTAGATTTTAGTAGAATGTACTTGATTTTGGATTAAAGTTTTATGGAAATAATTGTCTTTTCAAACATTTTAAGTTGGAAGGGAAGCGCGTTTTTGTTACCTTTTTTCTCATGGATGATTTTAGACTAGTTATATTTTAATGCTCATAATTAAAACTAAAACCTTTATGAAAATTCCAGGCTGAAAGAAAAGGAAAAGGAAATGAAGAGAGTAGAATCAATACTAAAAGAGAGGGAGAGTGATCTTTCTAGCAAAGCAAAGCTGTTACAGGTGAATATGTTTATTTGAAATTTTTATGTGAATTACTGTCTTTACTGTCATAACCCAGTTTACCCATAACAATTATGTGTGTATATATATATTTTTCTTTTTGACATTTACATCTTTTGACAAAGTACCCACACATAAGGTATCTATATACTGTGTGTGTGTGTGTTTTGTTGTTGTTGTTTTTTTTCGTTTTTGATCATACCTGGTGTTGCACAGGGGTTTCTCCTGGCTCATGCACTCAAGAATTACTCTTGGTGGTGCTTGGGGAACCATATGGGATGATGGGAATCGAATCCGGGTTGGCTGCATGCAAGACAAACGCCCTGCCTTCTGTGCTATTGCTCCAACCCCCATGTATACTGGTATTTTAGACACGCTTCGTACTTTGCTCTCTACCAAGCTTCTATTTGCAATATGTTTGAGGTTTTTTTCATTGAAGCACATTTTTGGCATATGTCTCCTAATGGCTTCATAGTATTCTGTTAAATGGTTATATCATCATTATATCGTTAATCCCAGTGTACTGTTTAGTTATGATTTCTGGTACAATAGTTTTCTACAGTGGGTGTCCTTGTGTACACATAAAAGAGTTTTTTCCTAGTGTGTCTGTTTTAAACTTCTGGAAGTGAATATATTCTTCAGAAGTGTTTTGATTGGGTTTTTTTTTTGAGAGAGAGAATTAAAATAGAAAATTATTTTAATTAAAATAGAAAAAATAGAGAATTAAAATAAAAAATTTAATAGAAAATTGTATCTCTTCACCTGCATTAGAAGAAGTCATAGAACAGTGATTTTAGTGATTGCAAGTTTGTCGATGCCTCATTATTGTCTCTTAATATTTTCCACATTGTCTTCTGAGTTGACGTTCTCTAGAAACATTTTGCATAATAAAAGTTAACCTTTTGGAGTTGGAAACATGGTACAGTGAGTGAGGCATTTGCCTTGCTCAGATTTTACCCAGGTTCAATCCAGCTTCCCATATAGGGCCTCTGAGTCTGTCAGGAATGATCCCTGAGCTCAGAGCTAGAAGAAAATTAGTCTTCTATTATAATGGGAGGTGGTTTGTTAATTTCATTCCTTTAACTGTATTTCCCACCCCAGATTAATTGGGAAATTTCATAACATTTCATATTCTCAGATACCAGTTTCTGAGTTTTTTAAATTTTATTTTTTTCTCATTTTACTTTTTATTTTTAAGTGAATCACCATGAGTACAATTACAGGCTTACAAATTTTTGTGCTTACCTCCAGCAGTGCCCATTCTCCACCCCCACCTTACACCCTGCGAGGGGCCCCCCCCTCCCCCCCCCCCCACCTCTGTGGCAGGGCATTCCCTTTTGCTCTCTCTCTCCTTTTGGGTATTGTGGTTTGCAATATAGGCATTGAGTGGCCATCATGTTCGGTCTATAGTCTACTTTCAGCTCGCATCTCCCATCCCGAGTGGGCCTTCCCAGCACCCTTTATTTAGTGGTCCCTTCTCTGTATCAGTTTCTGAGTTTTAAAAGAGACTTAGAAAGAAAGGTTTCTTTTGCTCTATGATCACACTAATAGTTAAAATTTTCTTTTCTTTACAACTTTTTTTTTTTTGGTTTTGTTTCATTCACACGTACTTTCACTATCCTCCCGGTGTTCATTGATTTGCTCCAGCGGGCCCAGTAACTTCTCCATTGTGACAGTTGTTACTGTGTTTGGCATATTGAATACATCATGGGTAGCTTGCCATGCTTTGCTGTGCAGACAAAATACCCTCGGTAGCTTGCCGAGCTCCCTGGGAGTGGCGGAGGAATCGAACTCGGGTTGGCCATGTTGGATGCTTCCAAGGCAAACGCCCTGCCCACTGTGCTATCGCTCCAGCCCATTCACATGTAATTGTTATTATATATAATATATATATATATATATACACACACACACACATATATATATAATGTCACTTTTATTCTTTAATAAAAGAGGGCTAGGGCTGGAGAAGTTTGACCTGGTTCGGCCCCTGGTATGGTGCCTTTAGCACAGTGGGGGGTGGCACAAAAGCAAAAATAAATAAATGAAAATTAAGACCTAGCCACTTTCCTTAATTACTACTGCTACTACTGTATAGTCATGTTTGTTTATATTTAACCTTCTCTGGAGAAGGTTTTTGTTGTTAAGCTGGTCAAACGATGCTACTGTATTTAGTTAGGAATGTCCTACATAAAATGTCCCCAAAGTAGACTAACCTCTATACCAAAGAAATAATTAGACTGTTAACCAAAGCCTTCCCCACTGATTCGAAAAGCCACAGTGAGCAGAACCTTGTTTTTTTTTGGCAGGAGAGGGGTGTGGACTGGGGTTTGGGCCACATCTGACAGTACTAACTACTACTCAGGGCTTACTCCTGGTTCTACTTAGGGATCACTCCTATTAAGAGTACCATATGTGGTACATTGAATCCAGGTCAGCTTCATGCAATCAAGTGCCCTGCCCACTGTACTAGCTCTCTTGACTCCTTGTGCATAATTCTTATTGGTCCTTGTGTCTGGAGCATATTTTGTGTCACTGGGATATTCCAACCTCCATTTCAGCACTAAATAATTGTTCTCATTTCATAATGTATGTTAATGTAAGGATTATATATATCCTTAAAATGGTTATTTTAGAATTTTCGTGGCTTGTATATTTTAAGAGATTAGATGGAAAATAAAATCTGTAGATTTTGATGTTTATTTGTTTAAATAGGTGGTACAAGAGGAAAACAAATTGTTTAAATCCCAAATTGAGCAGTTTAAGCAACAAAAACAGGTAGGTACTTTTATATAACTTACTTTGTGGTAGCAAATGATACAACCTTTGACTAAATATGTTTGTCATTTTGGCCTTTTTATCAGTAATAAATTATGTATTTAGCAAGTTTCTTGAAAAAATCAGAGGAATTTAGTATATATTCAAGACAAAATACAATTTAAGAAAATTATTTCTTCTAGTTTTTAAACTGTGCACAAATCCCCTTTTCCAACTCTGATTTTTTATTTCTGTATCTTTTGAGATCCTCTGGATCAGTGCTTTTCAACTGAGGACCCAGTGGTCCCCTTTTGTTCCCCCAGTATATTCCAGGTGGACTGCAGGTGAAAAATCACATAAATGGAACTATAAAGTGTGTGTGTCGGGGGGGGGGGGGCAAATTAGGTTAGAAGGGGGCCAAGCGTTCAGAAATGCAGCTCTAGGATGCTTTTTAGCAAACCCGTTAAAATCCTATAAAAATAATTTTAAAATCCTGTTAAGCATATGTATATACCCTACCTCCCTTTTACATAGACAAAGCATTAATATGAGTGAGAAACTAAGATGTATATGATTCATTGTAAGTAATAGTGTAACCACAATTTAAAATACTTTGAAAGAAATAATTTTACTTGGTGAAAAAGAAAATTTTTTTAAATCCCTTAGATTATTTTATGGTTGTTTATGAATAAGGTAGCAAGTGTTCTGAGAAATGTAAATTCTTAGGGGTCTTAATAATGAGAGACTTAGGGGCTGGAGCTATAGCACAGTAGGTAGGGCATTTGCCTTGCACACGGCCGACCCAGGTTCGATTCCCAGCATCCCATATGAGTATATGAACCAGGAATAACTCCTGTGCATTGCTGTGTGTGACCCAAAAATGCAAAAAAAAAAAAAAATAATGAGAGACTTATAATTCAGGAGATTAATTGTAGTCATCAAGAAATATATATTATATGTAAGAGCTGTGTTCTTATTATGTAAAGTTTGTTACATGCAAGTCAGTTAATTTTTTCCCAATTAATCAAAATATTTGTTTCATAAATCTGTTTCACATTTCTTAATTTTTTTTTTTAATTTTTGTAGACAGTTTAGTCAAATATGAATTGTATAGTATGGAAACAATATTAGAAATGCTCTGCACAGAAGAGAACATTGATTCTTGTTAAAATTTTGTGATATTTTTTGGGGCCTCATGGCATGGGGGGTGGAGTTGGCCCTGCTCCCCGCCCTGACAAGGCCCCGATTGCCACCCACGAATGCCTCCTCTGGCTCCTGAACGACCATGATCCCAGAGGCACACAAACCAATCTCAGAACCCAGCAGCTTTTTGGCAGTAATCCCCGTCTAGACTTATTACTAAAATATCAGAAATCCAAAATCACGTGGCCACAATAGTGGCCGCATGACATCATATGCTCTTCATAATCAGTAATAGAAAACAAATTATCTAATGATGTCATTTTGGCAGGTCTGAATGTTGGGAAAATTCCAAATAATAATGGTGGGTTTTTTGTCATAATATTGAATGTGATCAACGTAGAGAGAGAGTAAAGTGAAAATCTGCCACACTCGCAGGGGGAGGGCTGGGATGGGGGGTATAGTGGGGTTCTTGGTAGTGGAAAATGTGTACCGGTGAAGGGATGGGTGTTTGATCATTGTATGACTGACCGAGACTTAAATTGAAAGGTTTTGTGACTGTTCTCATGGTGATTCAATTTAAAAAATAATAATAATAATAAAACTTTGTGATATTTAACAGTCTATATTCTATAAATGTTTACAGTTTTTATTAAAATTACTTGGTGGGTGTATAGAATATACAGTACTTTTACCTTGGGTGTTGTCTTTATTTATGTAAAAAGTTTCCATTTTTTGAAATCTGATAGAAAGTTGTTTTTTTTTTTTGAAATAACATGTAGCCTTTTTAATAGGTATCTTCTTTTCCCCCTCATGAAGAACTGTTAAATGTGTAAGTAGTAATTTTGTTTTATAATTTTAGAAGTAGTAATTTATTTGAAAAATAGTTCTCAGATGAGGGGCTGGAGTGATAGCACAGCGGGTAGGGCACTTGCCTTGCACACGGCCGACCCGGGTTCGATTCTCAGCATCCCGTATGGTCCCTTCCGTGCACTACCAGGAGTAATTCCTGAGTACAGAGCCAGGAGTAACCCCTGAGCATCGCTGGGCATGACCCAAAAAGCAAAAAAAAAAAAAAAAGTCTCAGATGAGCAATTTAATGTAACTGCAAACAGTCACTGATCTATTTGGATATATTGAACTGTAGATCAGTGGAATTTGCTTATACCTTTGACTAAGCTAATGTACACTTTCATAGTTTGGAGGGAGATTTTGACTTGTTTTTTGTGAGGGTGGCTAAAGAAAGCATCTAATCAAATGAAACAATGCTTTAAAGGCAGTTGAGTTGTTTTCTCTCTGTTGTGGGATTGAACAGTGAAATATCTCTGGTATCATGGATTGTTGGTTCCTTTAAGGAAACTTTTTAGAGCTGGAGTGATAGAATGGAGGGTAGGGCATTTGCCTTGCACACAGCCGACCTGGGTTAGATTCCCAGCTTCCCATATGATCCCCTGAGCACTACCAGGAGTAATTCCTGAGTGCAGAGCCAGGAGTAACCCCTGTGCATTGCTGGATGTGACCCCAAAAGCCAAAAATAAATAAGAAAATTTAAAAAAACACTATTATAAGTCATGGTACCTAAAATTTAAAAAAAAAAGACTTTTTAATAAAACATTTCACATCGTTGACTTGTGGTTTTAAGTATACAAGATCCTAAGTATACATTTAAGTATCTTGATACCTTCAGGTACTAGGTTTGAACACATTTAAATGTCAGCTGCATTAAGTATATTCAGTAATAATAGTCATTTAAATATCTTACTTATAAAAGTTTGCTGGGTTTATTGTTCAACATCAAATTGGGTTGTTTGTGTAGTGCTTCTTAACATTTTTTTCCAGGTGTGACCCTCTTTTAATCTGAGAAATGTTTACTTAATATACCCGCAGTATAGGTATATGAGTAGTATACAAGTCAAGCATTCATTGATAATCACAAATTTATTTTAAAACAAAACATACTTTTTTTTTTCCTTAACTACTCCCTGTTTCATTCTGATAAGGGTCCCCATCTGAGGTTTTGATTCACTAGTTTAAGAAGCTAGGGTATAGATAGTTTTTCTTAAAATGGGTGTTAATGCCTCTTGGAGGGAATATGGGCATATCTTGGGGGGAGGGGCACTAGTAGCCTGGGTTATAATTAGTTGGGAGGTACTTCCTGTTTCTTCAGGTACTTCAAGGAGATACATTTCCACTGAGACACTGAAAAAATTTTTTTCCTTGAAAAGAGGGTAGTAAGCTAAGTAAATTTGGGAACTTGTGACATAAGGGTCAACAAATTTATTTTGGTTGCCTGGGATAGTAAATCGAATAGTAAATATTTTAGGTTTTATGAGCCACATTGGATTCTACATACACACACAAACACACACATACATGTATTTATACATATGTGTGCGTGTATATATACACATAATTTATATATAAATATACATATATATGTGTGTGAGGCAAAATAGTTTCAGTAAAAGAGATTTACTTAGGAAATGTGAGGTGAGAGAGAAACATATTTGGGGGAGAACATAGGCTTCTTCTGAAGAGAAAAGCTGTACTTTAAAAATACAGAGTCAGGGGGCTGGAGTGGTAGTATAGTGGATAGGATTCTTGCCTTGCGTATATACCTGACCCATGTTTGGTGTCTAGCAGTCTGTATGTTTAGTGTTGTCAGGAGTTATCATTTAGTGCAGAGACATGAATAAACCCTGAGCACTGCTGGATGCATCCCCACCCCCACCCCCCGAGACAAAATTAGGTTTTTGCTCCAAGATAGTACAAAAATAGATTATGGGTCAGGTCCAGAGCCTGACCCAGTTTTCCAATCCTTTATGTTATCTGTGTATAATATTATGGAGTCTTATTCTTTGTAATTTTACTTTCTACCCAGATTGCTCTCACAGTGTTCTCAAAATGTTTAGTTGTGAATCTTTGACAATGCATTGTGCATTCATGGGAAATTAATTCATTAAAGCGAGAAAGTATGATTCACAAGATTATCATAAAAACGATAACCCCTACCTCATATTTATGTCATATTGTAATTTAGCCATTTAAAGAAAGTCATGCTGATTTTATTACCTTCTGAAAGCAAATATAAAGGAATGCTGCTTTGGTCACTTTCATTCTTCTGAAAGTAGTTGTATCACTGACCTAAATTCTAAAGACAAGAAAATATCATAACGGTGGTTAAGCTTAAAGAATTTATCCATTAAGTTAATGAATTTTTCTAAGTACCATTTGTTCACTAAATGTTTATGTTTTACCTTAACGTATTCTATGTATTGTCTTCTGGTTTAGAATTTCAGAAAGAGAGAAAAAAATAACAGGTCTCCAGAATGAGTTAGATTCTTTGAAGGATGCTGTTGAACACCAGAGGAAGAAAAACAATGTAAGCCAAATCTTTCTCAGAATTGAAGATTTTGTTTTTATTCACTGGAATATCAAGGTTGAAAAAAAAATTTTTTTTTTAAATCTACGTTTACTTTAGATTTCTCCATCATCCTAAGAAACAGTAGTGCTTCATTTGTAAAATTTTGTTCTGGTATTTAGAGGTGGTCATTTTATTAGCAGATTAAAAAATGAATAATGAAAGGACCAGTTTGTTTACTTCTTATCATTTCAAATATTGGAGCTAATTATACTTCAGGTTTTTTTTTTTGCTAAACATATAATTAACTTTCTGTGAATTTACATTTAGAAAGTTACTCTTTCAGCTCAGTATTTTAAGTGAAAGTATTTTGTCTTACTTTAATAGGAATAACGAAGGCATTACAAAGATACAAGTATAAGATAGTAACAAAGGAGTACTAATATTTGTTTATTTATTTGTTTAAAGGAGTACTAGTATTTAAACCCAGTATTTTTAGTAACTTAATGCATTTTCAGTAAATCATTTTCAGTCATCTGGAATCTCCTTTTCTCCCTCCAACTACACATATTACTAGTATTTAAACTTACTAATACAATGAAAAGTATCATAAAGAAGCCCATTCTGTTCAAAATGTAATACACTGACATAATGTTAGAAATATAGTTACTGTGTATTGGTTCTCTGCCCAAATTTAGTACCTGACTAATGTGTAAGTAAAATATATATTATATATTAATCAGAGAAACTTGAAGCAGTATGGAAGGTGGGTGGTCAGAATGATGGGAGGCAGGAAATAGTAGTTTGTTGGATCTGGAAGTACTACAGTAGGCTGTAAACTCCAGTGGATTGGCCATTTGATCATCAGGTGCTTGCCTCAAATAGGGAGGAATCTCTCTTTTTTTAAACTAAATGCCAGTTCAGATCTTGGTGTTTTAAGTATTTTGCGAGTAATTTGCTCACTTTTATGATAGAATGAGAAGGGATAGTGCCCTGAGAAATATAAATCCCAATAACTTTACTGAACAGATCAAGGAATTAGATATTTTTCTTAAATTTCCTCTGACCAGAAAGTGACACCTATAAGTAAAATCCTAAAGAAAGAATTCTTAAAAGTAAAAGTTATGATGGTTCAGACTTGAGCAAGGCTAAAAATGTTACTGAATTCTAAGGTGATATTTTATAGGTATTGTATAAGGTTTTAAAAATTAACATTTTGTATTATTCATTTAATAAGTTGACATTTCCTACATTCCTGAGTTTGTCAAAATTAGGCATGTGAATTGTATTTTGCGTGTTTGTATAATATGACTAATAGCATTGCTTGAGCATCCCAAATTGAATTTCCCAATATATTGCTAGCATTTAATCAGGTTTTAATGAGTGTTCTGAGATAGGAGAGGACAGTAAGGTAGTCTTATACAACAGCAGCAGCTTAGAGGCATTGAGTATGTGGAAATAGCCCAGATGCTGGAGGCCAGCAGATTGGGGTATCAGTCTACTCTAGTTCAGGCACTTCATTGTCTTTGTATACTTGGCCAATTTTTTTTCGTTCAGTGCTGTGATTTCCTCAACTGTATAGTGGGAATAAATACTTCTTAGGGTTATTGTTGTGAGAGTTTATATGAAATACCAAATACAGTGTTTGGCATAAAAATCAGCATTTATAAATGTTAATTATTGACTTAACTTTTCTTTTTTTATGCTTAGATGTCTAATTGTGAAGAATGATTGAAATATAGTAGATTTTCTTGTTTCTGTTAATTAAATGGTGTTAAAAATCTTAGAGCTCAGGTTCCAATGATCTCTTTCTCTTCTAAGAAAATGTAATGTATTTTTTAGCTTTCAGCTTTCCACCTTGCCTCAGTCAAGGAGCTTGTGCCAGGTGTCTTATGGCATACAAATTTGACTATGCTAAGAAAGATTTAGAACTGGAATAAATTATTATGTCATTCCTAGGTAGACAAAATGTGATTAATTTAAAATGTAATTTTAGGAAAAAATATTGTGCATCCCTGGATAGTCCCACAAGTGATACTGGGCCTTATTTAAAAATCAGATATAAATCTTGCTGCCTCTGTCCTTAATCCTCTAATATTTGATATATCTAAAATCATATTTGTAATCTTGGTTTGTGTGTTTACTTTTGAATGTTTTCTTCTTTTTCATTTGTGCACAGCAGCTCTTTAAAACTGATATATTTGGTGGTTGTACTAAAACACTGGGAAGTGCGCATCTTTGTTTTCTCATTCAGACTTTTTAACATTGCTTTTTTATTTTTTGCTAATATACATATTTCCCATTGAAATAATTTTGCAGTATCCAGCATTTAAATGCAGTGCAAAATACTGATGAAGTTAAAAAGCAAAAATCTTTCAATTATGGATAAACTGAAATCATTCTTTCTAAAAATGATTAGGACCTTCGGGAGAAAAACTGGGAAGCAATGGAAGCATTGGCATCAACTGAAAAAATGCTGCAGGACAAAGTGAACAAGACTTCCAAGGTTGTAACTCCTAGAAACAATCCACTGAACAGATAAAAATCTGCAGCTTCTCTTAAAATCAAACTAAGGCATTTAATTTTACTGCAATTTAAATATAAAATTCTCCTTATCATCCACATTTATCATCTCTGTCATCTCTTGCTTTATTCATCGACTTCTTGAAGCTTTAATTTGGGGCATGCTGATTTGTTGTGGTTACCTGATTGTTTGGGCTTTGATAATTATTGCTTTAAGCTGAAGCATCTTTAAAGACCTATGCCACGTTTGTCAACTCTTAGCAGAGTGCCTGTTGAGTTAGTTAAGAGCATTGAAGAAAATTCTGAACTAATAACAAAACACAAAAAACCTTTCAAATACCTAGGAGATAGCTCTGAATAATGAGTTCCCTTAGGATTTTGGGGGAGCACACCCCCAAAATTGAGACTTAGTTGAAAATAGTCTTAGGAAGTTTCAGGAAGGTATCAGTTGTGGGTATATGTTATTGAAGATAGTTCCTTAGAAGAGGTAGTTACTAAAATTAAACTTTAGATTTTGAAACAGCTGAACAGTAATGAAGCATGTGTTGTGATTAGTAGAGGGTGCTTATGAAAGGGATGATTCTCCTCACCAGTGTTGTGCAGAGTACTCTTGAAACGTCTATTCTCTTGTTTTAAAAATGGTGAGAATATTCTGAATTCAAGTTGTTCTGTGGGTTTGAGATCTCTGATGAATTGTGATTAAAAATTATTTTTGAAGACAGTTCTGTCAGGTATTTTGAAAACTTCCACCAAGAATAAATGTGAAACAAGGGTGTTGAATTTTACATGGCTTAATAAATTTATTAACTGTATGATTAAGTTCAGCATTTTGTATGCTGAAATAATCTATTGAATTTTAAGTACAAGTGTTAGTGATATCTGAAGGACTTTTCTTTTTAGCAAAACTGGGTTTTTATTTTTTAAAAAAAGCACTACTGAATATATACTTGTGTAGTTACAATTCCTTTAGTTATAGATCTAGATTTGTATTACACATCTATTCATCTGTCTCTGATTCTCAATAAAACCTACATTTCAGATAGCTGGCAGATACTGACTGAGACTAGAGAAATAATACGGAATAGGAATAGAAAAATCTAGGTCAAGTAGGACCTATATTTTTGTGTGAGTGGTTTCAGTTTTGGCAGCAGTAATATTTCTGGTTGTGTCTATAACTTTATTTTTTGCTCTTAAGAGTTAGCTACCTTATAGTTTTTATTTTGTCAATAACGATATGTAGGAAGTGCTAATTTCTTTATAATGTTATTTTAGCACGAATAAGCTCCATCAGAAGCATTCCTACATGTTATGATTCCAAAGGAAAGATAGAATTTATGGTGTGTGTGCGTGCGTGTGTGCTGGGAATTGAACCTAGGGCCTAGCACATGCATGGCAAGTAATCTACCAGTAACTTACTCCTATATGTTATGATTCCAAAGGAAAGTTAGAATTTATTGTGGGGGAGGGGCGGGGTGTGCGTGCGTGTGTGTGTGTGTGTGTATGTGCTGGGAATTGAACCTAGGGCCTTGCACATGCAAGGCAAGTAATCTACCAGTAACTTACACCCCTGGCTAGAATTGATGATGATTATTAAGAATTTGGCCATATTCCAAAATTTATCAAGTGCTTCATAATTTTCGGTAGACTTTAACCTTATGTGTAACTGAGAATGATATACAACTTTTCCAGGATTATTTATACTTTGGGAAGGGGGAACACATGTGGTATTGCTCAGGGCCACTTCTGTGGTGCTAGGGAATTGAATACAGATCAGCTATTTGGAGGGTGGGCCCCTTATCCTTGTACACTTTCTTCAACCCCTTCAGGATTTTTAAAGGTAGTCAATATTCTCTTTTGTTTGTTTAGGGACCACACCTGGTAGGTGCTCAGGGATTGTTTTGCAGTGCAAGAGATCCAGGCCCCCACATCCAAAACCCTTTGAGTTCTCTCTTTTCCCCTAAAGTAGTATTCTGAGGAAGGGCTACTATAAATGATAGGTTCACATGAAAGATATTTAACATATCTTATGCTTAACGTTAGTAAGGGCATTATAGTAATGTGATTTTCAATATTAGATCTTTTTCAGGTTTTTAAGGTGAAATTGGAAAATGGTTATCTATAGCCACATTATGTCAGATAAAAACTTTGTATATAAATTGTTAGTATAAAATTAAGAGTAACTTTTCATTTTTGTACATCTTGATTACAGATTAGACACTTATTTTCTTCAGAATCTGTTTCCGTTGGAAGGAACTGTCATGATGTTTATTTCATCTTACTGATTTTTAAAGTAAATTGCTCTACCACTTTATGACCAGATGCTCAATATAATCTCTTAATTATAAAGTAGTAGTTATTTTACATGAATGGGTATATCTTATTTTGTGTGGTTAGATGGCTTTTGAAAGATTTTGAAGTCTGACCACTAAAGGAACTTTTGTGTTTGTATGTAATATGAATTGTGTTGCCTTGGATAGTTGGTTTAAATAGGTTTTTATGATTGATTTTAGATAGGTTTTTAGATTGGTTTTAGACAAGTTTTTGAAGTTTGGCCACTAAAGTAATTTCACTCTTTGTATACAATATGAATTGTATAGCTTGTCATTATGTAACAATATATTTTTCTGGGGATAGATGTTGGGTCATATCTGGCTGCATTCAGGACTTGCTGCTGGCTCTGTGCTCAGGGTTCACTGCTAGAGATGTGGGTAGAGACCGCTTGTGCTAGGGAACAAACTGGGGTCAGTTTCATGCAAGGCACACACTTTATCGTCTGTACTGCCTCTCTGGCTCCCTTAATTTTAGGTTTTTATGTTCCTAGATTTAAAAAATTTGAAGTGTGTGTATCTTAAATCTGTGATTTGAAAAAAATGGTTTAAGAATGGTGGTGGTGGTAGGGAAATAGGATGAGATCTTGCTGTAGTGTGTTTACATTGTCACAATTGAAGTTTACAATATCTTTTTGAATGTCAGCAAGGGTAGGGGGCAGGCAGGTTAAATTTTGGGTCTTATTGGCAGGGCTCAAGGGCTTCCTCCTGGCCTTTTGCTCAGAAATCACTCCTGTCAGGGATTGTGAGATGTGGTGCTGGAGATTGTACCCAGTTTGAGTGCATGCAAGGCAAAGCACCTTACCTGCTGTACTCTCCTGCTCCACAAGTATTTTGAGGTATTGCACTTGGTTTTATTTAGTTTTGCAGTTTATAGACTTCATTTTTTAAAGTCTTGTAGAGATAAGTTTGGCTCATCGATTTTTACTTTGCATGTTATCATTAACCTAATTTTGACCAATCGTGCGTGGTTTTTGAGTTAATAATTTCTGTTCATTAAATTTGGATTTAAACTCACTGAATTTAGAGATGTAGTTTTTTCTTTAAATTTATACTTGACAGAGTCTATACCAGTGTCAGAATTAGTCTTCCTAATAGGAACTAAAGGAGCGCAATAAGTTTTGAAACTATTATTATATCGTTATGTATAATTTTTAGTATATAATTAGTTATAAGATTGACATTAATAGCACAAATACTAATTTTAGTATATTGGTGGTGCAAAATGCCATCAGTTTTTCTGTCTCCCTTTTTCTTTATTTTCAGTTTATTACTTTTCATGATTTAGAAACTTATTTAAATAGCTTCACCTGCTCTTGAAATTAAATATATAAACTCTGCCATCTTTTTATTTATTTATTTATTTATTTACTTAAAGACCCATGATTTACAAAGTTATTGATAGATGAGTCTTAGGCATCTAATACTCCAACATCAATCCCATTGCCATTGTCAGTTTTTGTTCACTGGTGTTCCTGTGCTTGTTCCCTCTTACTCCACCTCACCAAACACATTTCAGAGTTTGGTGGTTGTGAACTCTGCCATCTTAATCACATGGCATTTCATAGTTACTTGTGATGCATTTTTGGCAGACTTGCTAGTCTATAAGCCTCAGTTGCTCAGATAAATATATATATTTTTGCATGTAGTTTAAACTGTAGCCGAAAGGAGCAATTTTAAGACAAGTAAACTCGAGGGTACATGTACGTTTTAGCTATAGAACTGTTAGCTGTTGAAAGGTAGATGATCTAGAAAGGTAGATGACTTAGGGGTTTTTGGTTTTGGTTTTTGGCTTTGTTATTTGGTTAACCTGATGGTACTTCCTGGCTCTGGGATGCCTCCTGGTGGTGCTCAGAGGACCATATGTGGCGATAGGAATCAAACCACTGATAGGCCAGTGTCTTACCCACTTATTGTACTGTCTTTTGGCAGCCCAATAACTTGGCTTATTGTCAGATATTGCCCTTACTTAATGCATTTTTAAACTCATTTGTTATAATATTTTGTATATTTTTTTTCTTGTGGAAGCATTTTGACATTTTAAAATGAGAAATTTTAACATGTAAATATTTGTCAGTATTAAAATAATTTTAAAAATAAGACTTTTGCCTCCCTTCAAATTCAAAAGATCATAGCTTTTTAATTTTAATTTTTAAATTTTATAAAAATCTCATGTTTGACTTGCTCTATCTTCTGCTTTAGGAAAGTCAACAACACGTGGAAGCTGTTGAGTTGGAAGCTAAAGAAGTTCTCAAAAAATTATTTCCCAAGGTGTCTGTTCCATCTAATTTGGTAAGATTAATTTGTTATTCTTATTAGACAGGGCATCTTTATAATTATTTAATGGAGTGAATAAGCAGTATTTGCATGTTATAGTTGGATTTGATAGTATTACATATAGTGGGCTAATTTCTTAAACGTTACTTGAATTTTTAAATGTTTTTTAATTACCTGAAGTCATTAGTTTAGTTACAGACATTCATTATTTCAACACCAATCTCACTTCCATTGCACCTTCCAAAACCATTATTTCCAATTTTCCCAACCACCCCTTGAGCCTGCCACCATAGAAGGCTCTCAATAATTTATTTTTCATTGCTTGTTAAAAATAGTTTGTTAAAAGGATGACCAAAGAAAATTAGCGAAGATTGTTTTATCTCACCATCGAGACATTAATCCCTTATATAAGAAATTACTAAGATGTTGTTAAAGATTACATCTTCTGTGTTTATATTTTGTTAATTGCGGTTGGTTGCCTTCTACATTATCTCACATCCAATCTGATATGCTGCTCCTGGTTTATCAGTGTTACAGAGTTTGAGAAGTCATGCAGCTGAAATATTAGCCACATGTTCCAGGTCTCCAAAATTTTTAACGGGCTGATACAGCTAGAGTTAAGTTCTTAACTGACTGGCAGCTTTGGGCCAAGTTTGTGACTGCCAGGCAGCGGGAGGTCGCCCATCCTCGACCTTGTGAAAGCTGGAGATTTTAGTCACAAAGCCTGTATACCTGAGATTTTCAACAAATTAGTTTCTGGATGAGGTTCATATGACCAGTGGGGTCCAGACGGGAGCATGGAGGTGATGGGGGGTGGGGGCGGGCATCAAGTTCTTAAATTTTTAATGTATGGTGTTTGTGATTAGTTAAGATCAAGAACTTGGTAATTAGAGAATTAGTTCAAAACTTATTTGTGTTCATTCACCTGATAATTTTGTTCAGCTGGTAATCTTTAAAACATGAGATAGATGATAATACTTATATTGAAAAGAAATTTCAGTGGCTAATAAGCCGGTATTTAATGATTTAAAGTAGAAGTTAACTTTCAAGTGATTTTGTTGTGGTGGTGGTGGTTTTGGGGGCGATCCCTGGTTGTGCTCAGGAATCGTGTGCTATTGCTCTGGCCTGAAGAAATAAATTTTCTCCATGGCACTTAGAGATTCACATTTTAGGTTTTTAAAGACTTGAAGGATATGACTATTTATCTAACAGTGAAGCAGTTAATCTTAGTAATTACTGTTAATCTTAGTAATAAGAGAATAAAAATTATCAGATACAAATGGACTTTAGTGTGTAGAATAAGAATTTAAAACTGGAGCCGAAGAGATACTGCAGGGATTAAGTTGCATACTTGCCTTTTTCACAGTTGATTTCTGGCACCAAAACTGCCAGTTGTGAATCCTGAGCATCATTGCATTTGTCTCCAAATGTGTGTGTGTGCGTGTGTGTGTGTGTGTGTGTGTGTGTGTGTATGTATATATATACATATATATGTTGGTTTTTCCTTTGCTAAACAAACCAGCATAGGAGAGAACTAAACTATAGACTTCAAGCAACATATCATATTGAACTGACTCTTTTGTTTGTTTGTTGTGTTTTGTGCCACCCCTGTGTACCCTCAATTTTGAAGAACTGGTTTACTTGGAACAAAGTTTTGAAAAGTTGTTTTAGATTTTTAGTATTTTAAAGATACTTTAAAGATACTTTTGGGGGTTGGTTTTGGGCCATATCTAGTGGTACTCAGGAGTTATTCAAGACTCTGCGCTTAGGAATTACTCTTGGTGTTGTTCCAGGATATGGAATTCCAGGGATCAAATTCGGGCCAGCTTCTTGCAAAGCAAATGCTTTACCTGCTGTACTATTGCTCTTGCCGTCGAAAAGAAATTATTAATTCTGCTCCTTACAAGTAGTTGAGAATGACTTCAGCTCATATACCTAAAATTTCTCAATTCAATCACAAATAATCATGATTCAGAGTAAATATTTTCACTTTGGTGGTAACCGATAATGTATTTTTTTTTTGTCTTATGTATTTATGGTTTTTTAGCCAAACCCAGCAGAGCAGAGGACTTACTCCTGACTCTGCAGTGAGAGATCACTCTCAGCGGGGCTCTGGAGACCATACAGAGTGCCAGGGATCGAACCCTGTGGGCCATTTATCATGCAAGTGCCTTGCCCTCTATACCATCTTTCTCCAGCCCTACAGACTGGATTATATGTAACTTATGCAATAGCTATATTCTTTTTTGAAATTTCCAGAGAATTAGTATTGCTATAGATTTCTAATTATAAAATTTTGTTACATAATTTTCAGACTTTGTTTGATGCTTCTGGAAATGGAATATTTTTACTTTTTTCACAGACTTATAGTGAATGGTTACATGGATTTGAAAAGAAAGCGAAAGAATGTGTCGCTGAATCTTCAGGTTCAGAGAAAGTTAAGGTTAGTTCAAAAGTACCTGTATTTTAACCAAACATAGAAAAAAAGTAAATTAAAATTTGCCTTTAAGAGCTTAAGAAAGATAAATGATTTGTGCATAGTAATTATCTTCAAAGAAAATATGAAAAGCCGATTTCTTTTTGTGCAAATTTTGGTGTAATTGCTTCCTTGCATTTCTATACAAAGCTGGTGCATATAATTTATGTACTAAGCTAGTGTTTGCCCTTTAACTTTGTATCTTAAGCATTTCTAAAACAGTAGTTGTCCCTTACACTCTCTTTAGCTTAAATTTAAAAAGTAATGATCAACCAGTATGGGTAGTAGAAATTGGCTGGTTTGCTAAAGCATCTTCAGATTGATTGTCAGAGTGTTAGAGACTAAATGACTAAAATTTGGAAGAGTTGCATTCTTTGTATCTGCAGTACATGAATAAAATTCAGCCGTGTGGGGTCTGGAGCATGGGAGGGGTTGTGTGTATGTGTGTGTTAAAAGCACCATGGTCTTAATTCACTTTAATTTTTCCACCTGGCTAAGGAAGTCAGGCGTCTTTGTTATACAGCTGTGTAATCTATTTTCCTGTAGACTTTTTTTTTTAAAAAAAGAAAAAAGATCAAGAAGTTCTTTGAACTTCATTACTACTTAAGATTGGAAAGTATTGTTAGATAATTTTATACAAAATGTTTATTTTGTGCATTATAAATAGAGACATCATTTGTTATACTGCTAAACACTTAACAAATTGAAAGCATGGCTGTCTAGGGAAAAGATTGGAAATTTTTTTTAATTTCATTTTTTGCAGATTTTAGAGCACAAGTTGAAAGAAGCTGATGAAATGCACACATTGTTACAGCTAGAATGTGAAAAATACAAATCCGTCCTTGCAGAAACAGTAGGAAATGACTTTTAGTCTACCTTTTTTTCTTAATTTTTACTTCTTAGTGTCCTATTTGCTTGACATCAAACATGAATTTTGCAAAACTTTTGTCTGTAGGAGGGAATTTTACAGAAACTACAGAGAAGTGTGGAGCAAGAAGAAAATAAATGGAAAGTTAAGGTTGATGAATCACAGAAGACTATTAAACAGGTTTGTTTGTTTTTTTGTTTATTTTAAAGGCTTTGGGATAATACACATACACACACACACACACACACACACACACACGCACCTTGTATGTGGCAGATCCAGATTTCGTCTTCAGAACCCTGAGCCCTGCCAGGAGTGAATTCTGAGTACAGAGTCAGAAACAGGCCCTGAGCACCATTGATGGTGGTGATGGTGAAGGCGGTGGCTTGAGTAGTGGTTCTCAACTGTAGATCCTGCCTATCAACATCACTTGAAACTTATTTGAAGTGCTCATTCTTGGACCCTAATCTAAGACTTGCTGAATCTGAATTTGATGGTGCCAGCAATCTGTTTTAAAGCACCTTCAAGTGATTCTGATGCATATCCAGTTTAGACTCATTTGGTTTAGATAACAACTAAGGGTACAGAATAAAAGTGCTTTGAAATATAAAATTACTGTGTGATAATTAAAAGAATTTGGAGTTTAAGATGTTTTCAAATATTGTTGTGTAATCTTCCATTCATGGGATGTGAATGTTACTGTGTAGTGTTAATTTTTCTTTCATTTTATTGGGTCTAGTTGAGTTCCCTCTGTTGTTCCTTGTTTTCTTAGGCCAACTATTATGAATTTAGGGTTGTTTATGGTATTCTTTGTTAATGCATTTGGTGGTTAAGTTGATTGGTTTTCAGTAAATTGTTTAAAAATTTTTAAAAATATCTAGGTGTTTAATGTACTAATATATAAATATATTGGAGAGAAGTAGGTTTTGAGTGCAACCTAAAAGTCAAGTGTGGGGGCTGCAGTGATAGCACAGCAGGTTAGGGCATTTGTCTGGCATGTGGCCGACCCGGGTTTGATTCCCAGCATCGCATATGGTCACCAGGGATAATTCCTGAGTGCATGAGCCAGGAGTAACTCCTGTGCATCGCCCGGTGTCACCCAAAAAGCAAAAAAAAAAAAAAAAGTAAGTGTGACTTAATTTTTAGTATTTAGTGTTTGTAATTCAGTTTGGCTTTAAATAAGATTCATTTAAAATTTTCTAAAGTGTAACAGAAACCTATAGTTCATGTATTTGTCATGTAATTGTTTCTTATAATTTTAGATGCAGTTGTCATTCACATCTTCAGAACAAGAGCTTGAGCGCTTAAGAAAAGAAAATAAAGATATTGAAAATGTAGGTTATTTCATTGTTTGATTTGTATTCTATAGACTCAATTTTAGTCCTTTGTTTTTGACCCACATCTGGCTCTGCTCAGGGCTTACTCCTAGCCTAGGGCTCAGGAATCACTCCTGCTGGTGCCTGGGGGACCTTTTGGGATACCAGGGATCAAACTTAGGTCAACTACTTGCAAGGCAAGTGCCCTACCTGCTATATTATCTTTCTAGCCCAAGACTCAGTTTTGGTCTAAAGATTTGTACCAAATTTTTAAATTTTCTTTCACTTGATGATGAAGTTGTAATGTTGTTAAAAATATCTTGAATTGTATCTGAGCAAAATTAACTTTTTAATGTGGGAAGTATTATAAAATAAAATCTTCAAATATGTTTAACTTTTTCTTATTTTGTTATTAGCTGAGAAGAGAACGAGAGCATTTGGAAATGGAACTAGAGAAGGCAGAAATTGAACGATCTACCTATGTTACAGAAGTCAGAGAGGTACTTACAAAATTTTTTTTTAATTCAAATTTTCTTCTTCTCAATTCAAATTAATTTTACAACAGTGATAGCATATTTCAGTATAAGTTGTTGTACCAGAACTTCGGAGTAACGTACAAACATGGGCTATCTTAAGGAGATCAATCTTAAACTCTAAACTTCATTGCAGCTGAAAGATCTGTTGACTGAATTGCAGAAAAAACTTGATGATTCATATTCTGAAGCAGTAAGACAGAATGAAGAGCTAAATTTGGTAAGAAGCTTGTTCACTGGGTATCAAATAGGCTCTGAAAACACTTGTGTTGAAATGTGGAAAAACCATCCAAACTTTTTCTCTTTGCTAACATCTTTAGCCTGGCATATTTAAAGTTTAAGGTACTCTTCATATTTTGATGATTCCTAAGATGATCTTTCTTTTCTTCAGTCTTAAGATGGTCTTTCTTTTCTTAGCTCCTAACAATGGCATGTTTGGCTTTGCAACTCTTTTTCCAAAAAGTTTTCTGTTTTATAAAACCTATTTTCTTGAGTAGCATTATTTTTTGTAAATAAAAAAATGAAACAGATTGTGAAGATTCTCATCTCAGAATATTCTACTTGGGGGTGCTGGAGCAGGAGCACAGCAGATAGTGCGTTTGCCTTGCACAAGGGTGACCTGGGTTCGAATCCCAGCATCCCATATGGTCCCTTGAGCACTGCCAGAAGTAATTCCTGAGCGCATAGCCAAGAGTAACCCCTGAGCATCGCAGGGAGTGACCCAAAAACAAACAAACAAACAGAATATTCTACTTGGTTTTTTTAATTTTATTATCCAGATTTAAAAAAATTAAAATTTTATTAGCCAGGTTTAATTTTTAATCTGGAAGGAGATTATTAAAATTTAATAATACCTCTTCATTTAGGAGCAGTAATTCAGTCCAACATCTTATTTTAATAGTCTTTCTTTAGATTGTATGTAAGAAAAAGCCTTTGAAATTCTTTATTGCCAACAGCATTAATTAAAATATTATTCTAAAACTGGAGACTTCAAGATAATTAAAGTCAGAATCTGCTAAATGTCTTACAGCAACCTATGTAGCCACTTCTAGTTCCATTCTTAAAGTTGATTTACACTGATTATGATAAGCTTAGTTGTAGGATAAACATAGATACTAATTTTGTGCTTCAAACAGTAATATGTCTATATTTCTAAGACTGTAAAATTCTGATAACATTTAAAACAGTACCTGATTAAAGTCCAAGAACATTATAGTAAGTTTCATTTTTACCACGTTAACTGCCCAATTTGCAGTTATCCATTTTTTTGGTTGTTGTTGTTTTTATCCTTTTTTTTGTTGGTTTGTTTTGGGGCCATACCTAGCTATGCTCAGAGCCTTCTCTTGGCTCTGTGCTCAGGGATGATTCCTGGCAGGGCTTGGAGGACCATACATATGTGTGCCAGGGTTTGAACGAGGGCAGCAGCTTGTAAGACAAGTGCCTTAACCCCAGTATTCCCTCTCCAGTCCTGGAGTTTTATTAGCACTGCTGTATATAACAAAATTTCTTGATAGATTCCATTTGTGATGGTTTTTTGTGAATAACAGTCATTTATGGGAATTAGACTTCCAGAAATTTTCAAAGAGATTGATGAGTCCTACACAAACACATATATCCCTATTTTTAAAAATAAAACTTGTTCTTAATTTAACCTTAGTTGAATTCATTCTTACTGCAACTTAAGACTAGCTTATATGAGGCTAGAACAATAGTACAGGGGGTAGAGCGTTTACCTTGTACGCAGCAGACCTGGATTTGATTCCCAGCATCCCATATGGTCCCCTGAGCACCACCAGGAATAATTCCTGAGTGTGATCCAGGAGTAACCCCTGTGCATCACCAGGTGTGACCCAAAAAAAGCCCCCCCCCCAAAAAAAACCTATTAGGTTATGAATGTTTATTATACGTGCGGATCGGAACTTGATTAAGCATATACTTCAGCTATAAATCTTATTCTACGAGACTTTTTTTAAAAATAATTTCTAGATATAATTGATGGATATATTACTTTAATTTTGGTGGTTGATGGCTGACCCCAAAAGTAGTGTCACACCAACAAATGCAAGGTTTAATTTCAGACTGGTGTTTCCTTTGTAATTTTTGCTATTCAATTTTATGAGGCTATTTTGACTAGTATTTGTTTTTTGCCTTGAATTTGTACTCTTTATTTCAGTCTTTGATTCCTTAGAATAGCTTTTACAACATTTAAGATAAATAATCTTGTTTGCTCTTTGTATGATTTGCTCAAGAAATAACATCTTTGATGTATTAAAGTTAAGAGAAAAAAAATTGAAGGTTTGGTTACTTAAATAGAGTTCAGTGAAGTTACTATCCAATATTAATTTTCCAAATAGATCTTCCCCTGCTGATTTTCCCTCCAGTTTCACATGTTACTATCTTCTTTCCCCTTTTGGGTTTCTAAAACTTTTTGGAATGTTATGCCCCATGGGCAGGAGACGAAAAAAGTTAAATTGAGTTTTTAACAACAGTTATTATTTGTCAATGTAACTAATTTTCCTTATTCATGTTTAAGTGGGAGAGAGATACTATAATGTTGATACTAGACTTTTATAAAGCTTTATCACTATTGTGCCAGGTTGGTTATTGAGTTTACTTGGTGGTGGAAATAGGCCAGTCTAATCTTAAGCAGATTTTTTTAGTGAAGACTTCAGGGTTTATGAACATTTACATCTTTAAGGTTTTTATCTTATTGGATTTGTTATCATCAGTGTCTTAAAATACTAGACAATTGATCCTTCTTATTGAAACATGAAGTGAGAAAGTCTTTAAAAATGAATTTGTAAAAGTTCTGACCACTTAACTTTTAACTTGGGGTGACTTAAGAACAAAGGCACTTTTCTGATGTTTGATGGTTTGTTTTTACATTTGCATTTTCCACTCTAAACTCACGTTCTTTTCTATAGCTTTTCTTATGTTTACCTTTACAGATGGGAAAACTCCACTGCTTAGCTCTTCTATACATCTGGTGCAGCATATTGGCTAATCCACTGTGCATAATAACTGTTAGTGATTCCATTCTTTCTCATCCATTCTTTGATCCTTGAGGTCTCGGTATAATTAATGAAGTTTACAAATTCAGTTAATTGTTTTGTTCCTTTATTTTTACAGTTAAAGAGACAGTTAAATGAAACACTCACAAAACTTAGAACTGAACAAAGTGAAAGACAGAAAGTAGCTGGTGACCTGCATAAGGTAAGACACTGCTTGTTTTGAAGATGTCACATTGTGCTGTGTAGTGTTGTGTCCTTAATCTTTCATTCTGGGCTTGTTCTTTTGCATTATACTAATTTATTTCTAAATTTAAACTGTTACACAACTGGCATTAAAATTTCTTTAATAACATTCATAATAATTTATTGTATTCACTATTCCAACACCAATCCCACCACCTTTCCACCATAATACTTTTCCACCACCATTATTTCGAATTTTTTTCCACCACCACCCAAGTCTGCCTCAAAAGCATGTCCTAAACAATTTATTTTGTATGGCTTATTATGAATAATGCGGTAAAATTGATCCAAGAAAGTTTCCTTAGAAGAAAATGTGTGAACATTGTTGTATCTCACCCTAGAACCATTAAGCCCAAGCTTGTATAAGAAATTTTTAACATATTGTTACATGTTGAGCCTTGTGTACTAGTATTTATTTATTTTTGGATTGAGATCCATTGCATTCTACCTTAACCTATTAAATGTAATCGCTGCTCTTGGTACATCGGTGGAGTAGAGTATAAAATCTCACGCCAACGTGCACTTTAGGGACTCTAAAATTTCAAATGGGGCAATAAACTGGAAATGACTAGAACCTCTGTAGCTTGTATCTCTTTTCCGATATTTGTGAGTCTTTGAATCATGGCCATTAATGAGGTAATATGGAGCTGGAGGCAATTTGTGGTGGGCTCCAGAAAAGACAGAGAAATTGGGGGGAGGTTGCCATTCCCAACTCCGCAGGAGCATGAAATTTCAGTCACAAAAGCCGCATATTTGGGTTTTTCACCACATTCATTCTCATGTGTGAGGGGCTCGTCCTGAGCCTATGGAGAGCCGTGAGCTGTGAGCTGTGAGCGTGGTGGCAGTTGGGTTCTGGAGGTTTTCCACAATTGGCATTTTGGAGCTGAACTTTTTTACTTGGTTTACTGTAGTTCTTAATTTACTTCATTATTTCTTCAGTTTTATATAAAATACATTGTTCTGGGAAAAGAGTTGATATACCACACAATTTAACACATTGATGCCAGCATAAATTATGCCAGCAGCTCATACTAGGATGTAGCTTAATTAACACAGATTTGCAGCATAGGCATCACTGTGCTAAGGAGCTAGCAGAAGAACAAGTAATAAAACCAAAGTCAGTAGAAGAAAGGAAATAATAAAAGTTAAAGCAGAAATAAAATAAGAAAATAGTATAAAAATTCAGTGAAGCCATGGACTCGTTCTTTAAATGAATAAATGAAATTGACAAATCAATGCCAATAGGAACAGAAAAGCATGGGTAAAATTACACAGATAAAAAGAATTATAAATGATCACCTTATGCCACTTAATTGGAGAGCCTAGAAGAAACGGACATTTTCATCAGCCTCCCAAGTCTGAATCTGAAGGTAATAGAAAACCTCTAACAGACCAATTTCTAGCAAGGAAAGAAATTTAAAGATAGTAATTGAAAGACTCCCCCAGAACAAAAGACCAAGTCCAGATGGATTTACTAGTGAATTTTATTAAATCTTCAGAGAAGACTTATTAGCTATTCTCCTCAAATCTTCAAAAAATCTTTAGAGATAGGAATTTCTTCCAAATAGATTTTGTGAATCTACCTTCAAATCAAAACCTGATACCAAAAGGATAAAATAATACTTGATAAAAGGAAGGAAGAAGATCCTGAAAAGTGCAGAGAAAGCTTTTGACAAGGTTCAGTATTAATATGTTTATAATTAAAAGCTTTCGATATAATAGGGCTAGAGGAATTTACCTCAGCATATTACAGCCATAAGCAACAGATCCATAGCTAACATGATACTCAATAGTGTAAAAGTGAAGACTTTCCTTTAAGATAAAACAAGGATTCCCACTTCACCTCTATTCATTATAATAATGGAAGTCCTGGTCATAGAAGTTAGGCAAGTAAAAGGAAAAAGAAAAGGAATTTCAGTTGGAAAAGAACTACCACAATTTGTAGATTTCATGATAATATACATAAAAAAATCCTAAACACTCCATCAAGAACTATTTAGCAATAATAGTAAACCTCACAGAAAGGAAGCAGGTTGCAAAATCAATATAAATTTGATGCATTTTTTATGCAGACAACAAGCTAGAAGAGAAAAAACATTTAAATTCAATTTACAATTAAATTTTTTAAAGTACCTAGAAATCTGCTTAACAGAGAAGATTATACATTGAAAACTATAATCACTATTAAAAAAAACATAAGAAAATGGAAAGATCCCCATCTTATGAATTGGAAGAATTAAATATTGTTAAAATTACCATCTTACCCAAAGCATTAAATAGATTCAGTTCCTATAAAAAGCCCATTTCTTAACAAAAATAAAAATGGAACAAAAATAAAATTTATGTGTAAGAATAAATTGGAGGAAGAAAACATCTTCAACAAATGGTGTTGGGAAAACTGGTGAGCCACATGCTAAGAAATAATATTGGACCACTCTAAAACATTAAAAGGGCATTATCTCAGTAGCATCCCAGTAGTCATAGAAGTCAGCAACCCAAAAATCAACCTCCTCAAATATGAGAACCGAAGAGAGACCTTCTCCAAAGAAGATAAATAAGTGTTAAAGAAGCACTTGAGAAAAATTTCATCATCACTGAGTATCAGGGTAATGCAAATCAAAGTGATAGGAGGTGGAAGAAATAACAAACTCTGATTCACAATTGGTAACTTCTTCAGCCTCTATGGAAATGGCGTGGCTGTTACTCAAATAATTAAAAATAGAGCTATCACTTACTTTAGCTATTTCACTTATATCTATCTCAAGAGCACAAAAGCACTGATTCAGAGAATCATGCACAGTGTGGTACTGTTTACAAAAGCCAAGGTTTTAAACAAAGCAAGCATGTAGTGAAGGATGGTGAGTAAAGATGTATATATACACAGTGGAATACTGTTCTGTTACAACAAAAATAAAATCTTAACTTTATGTTGTAACATAAATTATATAATCCACTGTTTGAAAACGTGTTAAGAAAGGCAGTGAGGAATGAGGAAGGAAAACACTGGCTGAGTTTACTCATATGGTATATAAAGAAACAAGATAATTGAATAGATAATGTTAGTAAAAATAAACCTTTAGCATCTGAAGATAAACCTAAAGTTCTGGGCCAGAGAGAATGGAAAAGGTCCTGTGGACAGTGATTGTGATCTCTATTGACACTTTAGAGGTTAGGTACTGTTTGTTAACATTGTTATCTGAATAATTACTCATCACTATTCTAAAAGTAAAATTAATTTAGTTTGGGGATTATTGTTTATAATTGTTATGCAAAAATGTAGAAATCCAGAATTACTTTGTTATTATTGCCAGTTAATAAAATGTCTTATTATTGCCAGTTAATAAAATTAATAAAATTGCCAGTTAATAAAATTATTGCCAGTTAATGGCTGGAGCGATAGCACAGCGGTAGGGCATTTGCCTTGCACGCAGCCAACATGGCTGACCCGAGTTCGATTCCTCCGCCCCTGTCGGAGAGCCCGGCAAGCTACCGAGAGTATTCGATATGCCAGACACAGTAACAACAAAGTCTCCAATGGAGATGAACTACGGGAGGGCCTTTACCTTTTACCTTTAATAAAATGTCTTATTGAGAACTTTCAGAGTTCAAATTTTGGTACATTATCAAGGCTAAGTATGCTCTTTGATAAAAAATTACCTGGATTTTTAATATGATTTCTGAATCAAGGTAGAAAACATGCAGTTTTAGGGCCAAAGAGAGTAATTCCTGATTTCAGAGCTGGGTGTGCATGAGACACATATTTAGTCTTGCAATTTAGTGTACACAGTTTCAGCCTTGCTTTTTAGTGTGTATACACACAGTTTTAGCCTTGGAACCTTGTGTCTGAGTAGTTTAAGGATTATAGAGATGTGCAAAGACATGCATGGTTATGCCATATTATTTATGATAGCAAAAAGTGGAAAAAATAGGTGGCAGTATATTGTATTTGTTTACTAGAAATACGATGCAATGCTTTATTGACTTTTTTTTTATATATATTTACTGACATAAAAAATGTAGCAAATTGCTTGGTAATACAATCAAGTATATTTAAAATGCAAAGAAGAGGGATTTAGATTTGGGATCAGCAACCCTCCAAAATTGTTTTATGATTTGTATGCCACATACATTTCTTTTTTTACATTGGTTTACTCCCCACATACCTTATTTAAGACTCCATGTACAAAAGTAAGATCTAAGTGGATTAAAGACCTCAACATCAGACCGGAATCTATAAGATACATTGAGGAAAATGTTGGCAAAACCCTTCATGACATAGAAGCTAATAGTGTCTTCAAAGATGTCACATCGCTGGCCAAGCAAGTGAAAACAGAGATAGATAAATGGGACTATCTTAAACTAAGAAGCTTCTGCACCTCAAAAGAAACAGTGACCAAAATACAAAGACAGTCAACTGAATGGGAAAGGATATTCGCCAACTACACATCTGATAAGGGGTTAATTTCAAGGATATACAAAATACTGGTTCAACTCCACAAAAAGAAAACATTCAACCCCATCAAAAAATGGGGAGATGAAATGAATAGAAACTTTGACAAAGAAGAAATCCGAATGGCTAAAAGACACATGAGAAAATGTTCCACATCATTAATCATCAGGGAGATGCAGATCAAAACCACAATGAGGTATCACCTCACACCACAGAGACTGGCCCATATCCACAAGAACAAAAGCAACCAGTGCTGGCACGGATGTGGTGAGAAAGGGACACTCCTTCACTGTTGGTGGGAATGCCGACTGGTTCAGCCCTTCTGGAAAGCAGTATGGATGATTCTCAAAAAACTAGAAATTGAGCTCCCATTTGACCCAGCAATACCACTCCTGGGAATATATCCCAGAGAGGCAAAAAAGTATAGCCGAAGTGACATCTGCAATTGTCTGTTTATTGCAGCACTCTTTACAATAGCCAGAATCTGGAAAAAACCTGAGTGCCCGAGAACAGATGACTGGTTGAAGAAACTCTGGCACATTTACACAATGGAGTACTATGTAGCTGTTAGGAAAGACGAAGTCATGAAGTTTACATACAAGTGGTACTACATGGAAAGTATCATGTTAAGCGAAATGACTCAGAAAGAAAGGGATAGACATAGAAAGATTGCATTCATCTGGGGAACATAAAGTAACAAAATAGGAAACTAACACCCAAGTATGGCAGAGATTAGTACCAGGAATTTTACTCAATGACCCGGAGGACAACCACACATGTTAGGGGAAGGGGGAGCTCAGAAAGAGAAGGGAACACCAAATAAAGGGTGTTGGGAGGATCCGCCCATGATGGGAGAGCATGCTGAGGGTAGACTGTCGACCAAGCATGATTGCCATGCAATGCCTCTTTTGCTGACCATGGCACTCAAAAGGAGAGAGAGGGAAATGCCCTGCCACAGAGGCAGGGTGGGATAGGGGCTGGGGGAGGGGGAGGGGATGCTGGGATCCGAGGTGGTGGGAAATGCGCACTGGTGGAGGGATGGGTGTTTGATCATTGTATAATCGAAACCCAAGCACAAAAATGTGTAAGTCTACAACTGTACCTCATGGTGCCTCACTATTAAAAAATAAATAAATAAATAAATAAAATAAAAATGTAAAAGCCATTCTTAGCTGTGACTGTCACCAGTGTTAGCTGATTCTTAATCTAGACTAAGTTAAAATAAATACCAGCTATAGTTATTACTCTTATAGGAGGCTGTTTTTATTTTGGAGGGAAAAAAAGAGTAGGTTGACTTTATATTATGTTTTGAAAAAAACAATGGTCTTTTGCAAAGAAGGTAAGATTGTGTTTGTTCATTCTTGCATATATTTCTTTATTAGATGTCTTACTTAAAATAGCTGTAATAATACATATTTCTTTCCTTGTAGGCTCAACAGTCACTGGATCTTATCCAGTCAAAAATAGTCAAAGCTGCTGGAGACACTACTGTTATTGAGAATAGTGATGTTTGCCCTGAAATGGTATGCATTTTTCAAGCTCCAGACTTATATGCTAATTACCTGATAAATAAAGTGAAGAATTTAAAATATGTGAGCTAAGTCTTTGACTTAAAAAATGTCATTGTGATGTGCTTTCATCGTTTATAATGCATTCTTAGTGAAGATTTTGTTTTTTGAGCCACACTTGCCTGATGTTGCTCAGGAGTCATTCCTGGCCCATGATTGGGGGGGACCTGTGGTAGTAGGGATCAAACCCCACCCTCCTACATGGAAAGCATGTGCTTTGGCCTGTTGAGCTTCTCTCCAGCTCTTATATCTGTCTTACTCCTTAATAAATGATCTATCCTGGAGAATGTTCCATGTGCATTAGATAAAAAGAACGGGCTGTATATGTCCCTTACATCCTCAAAAAGTGCCATTAGTCCCACCTCTTCTGGTTCTTCATTTAGTGCTCTTATGTCTTTACTGACATTCTGTTTAGTCGATCTATACAGTGGACAGGAGGGTATTGAAGATTCTCACCACTACTGTTGTGTTTCCTTCCATCCGTTTGTTTCTTTAGGTTTATTAGCAAAAACATAAGCTTTGCTGATCCTACATTTATTGTGTATACGTTAAAGTTAATACTTATTGATCTATTATTCCCTTAACCAATATGTGTATGCCTAACTCTTAATTACTTTCTTTATATTGAATACTGTGTGGTCTGATACAAGTATGGCTGCCCTAGTTTTTTTTGCTGTACTATTGGCTTTTATGATTGTTTTCCATTCTTTTACTCTGAGTCTGCGTCTATGCTGTAATTTCAATTATTTTCTGAAAGTAGCAAATGTTCGTATTTTGTTTTCTGATCCATCCTGCCACTGCCTTTTGACGGGAGAGTTGAGTACATTGACATTTAAGGATATTATTGATATAAAGGTCTAAGTTGCCATTTCCTGTTTAGGGTTGTTGCTTCTACAATTGGCTATTTGGTTTATAAAAGTGGCCTTTCAGTTCATTCAGGGCTAGTTTGATTATCACAAATGTTGCCAGCTTTTGTTTGTCTGAGAATGTTTTTATTTGTCCCACCTAAATGAGAGCTTTACAGGGTAGTGGACTCATTATGTTGAAAGTTCCTTTGAGTAATTTGAATATATCGTTCCATTCTTCTAGCCTGTACCATTCATATGGGAGATCCATTATGATTCTTATTTCCCTTATATTTAAGGCTTTTCTAATTTTGGCTGCTTTATGAAGTTTGTCTCTCCAGGTGGCAAATTTTGCTTATTTTGTGTCAGTATTGTTCTGTTTGAGTCCATTGAGCAGGGAATTTTTCAGCTTTTATATCTTCCACTACTCTTTTTTTTTTTCCCTTTCCCTTTTTCCTCACCTTCTGATATTTCTAAAATTTGGAGGTCTTCTTTTCTTTGTTCATTAAGTACCTTACATTTTCTTCCATTCTATTGTTTCTTTTCTTTTTAACTTCCTTAACCAATGTTGGCCTGTATTTTGTCTTCAAATTCATGTATACAGTTCTCCCCTTGTGATTCTGCTGCTATGGCTTGCTGGTATTACTGGTATGTTCTTTGTTTTCTTTTTTTTTTTCTATAAAGTGAAATGTTGACTTGTTATTGAAGACCATACATAGTTCCTTAGCAGTGAAACACTTTTACTTTCATGTTTCCTTTAATGTTTGTGTTTAGAAGGCTAAATTTTCTGTTTTTGTTGCAAGTGACTTTTCTTTGTGGTTCTTAGAATTTTCATCTTTCATTTCTTTTTAGGAGTCTTCTGAGAAGGAGACAATGTCTATAAGTCTAAATCAGACTGTTAAACAATTACAGCAGTTGCTTCAGGAAGTAAACCAACAACTCACAAAGGAGAAATAACACTAACAGAGTTCAGGTAAGAATAACTCTGTGACACTTAACCGTGCATGTATGTATGTTTACTATAAATAGAGAAAATCTCATTGTCCTGAAGGAAATACTCCCATTTATTTCCCTCAAAACTTCCAAATGACAGCTTTAAATTTCATAAAGTTTCATTTTATCTTGTATTTCCTCTTGTACATACTTTGGTTTACAATTTGGAAGGGGATAAAACTTTTTGCCACTTTAAGAATGACTTAACTAACACAGCTATGAGTATATTAGTATATTCTTCTTTGAAGCTGCTGTAATCTAATCATGGTTTCCTGTAGGTCAGCAGCCTGTGCAGCCTTCATAGGCTGCATCTTATCAGCTCATCCTTGATTGACTCTTCCCTGTCAGAACCCTTCCTTAAAACTCTGATCATATGAAAGCCTACCGATGGGTATCCTAGAAAAGTCTGATGAATCACCAAATTGATTCTTACATGGTGATTCTCTGACCTGTTTTAGCATTCCCTTCTCTTTAAATAGTATTTAAAGTCTCCTGTCAGCAAAAATAGTTATACTTCAGCCTAATATTTTGGTTTGTTTGTTTTGGGACCATATTAAACAGTGTTCAGGGGTTACTCCTAGCTTTGTAGTCGAGGGTCCCTACAGCCTTACAGTGCTGGGTTCTAACCAGGCATCGCACATGCAAGGTGTGAGCTCCAACCTTTTGAGTTTTTTCTTCAGCCTGTTTACCTTATTGTTTAGCTTTGGGGGCCACATCTGGCATTCCTTAACTTATGCTGCTGGCTTTGTGTTCAGGGGAACATAAGTAGTTCCAGGATCTAACTGAAGTTTGCCATTTGCAAGGCAAGTGCCTAAACCCCTGTACTATCTCTCTAGTACCTATTTGTTAATTTTTCCTCTTGGTAAGATCACTTCTTAGTTGCCTAGAGTTAAACTTCTGTCACATTATCATCTTTCCTAACTTAGACAAGAAACTTGATTCTTGCTTCTTGTCTTAATCCTTCCCCTCTTCACATCCTCCTCTTTTCACATGTTTTCTTTTGTTAAAAAAATTTGTTCAAACATCTTATTTTCTTTTACTTCAGATTATGGCCCTAATTTTCTTTACATCACTATTTCACAGTGATTTTTAAAATAAACTATTTTCAGAATTTCTTAATCCAGTCATTTGTTCTTTGGGCAAATGTGTTGTTTCCTGAGCTTGACTATTATGAATAGTATTGCAATGAACATAGAATGCAAATACCTTTTCAAATTGTTTTTGCACTTTGGGAGGTCAATGCCAAGAAAGGAATAGCTGAATTATAAATGGAAGCTCTATTCTTAATATTTAGAGAAATTTCCATGATGTTTTCTATAAAATCTCAACCAAACAACATTCCCACAACAGTGGATGAACATTCCTTTTTCACCAAATCCTGCCAGTGCTATTTTCTTTCAGTCTCCCCTCTCCCCCTTTGGGTCATACTTGGTGATGCTCAGGGTTACCCCTGGCTCAGCACTAAGGAATTACTCATGGCAGTGCTCAGGGGATCATATTGGATGCTGGGAATCGAACCTGGATCAACTGCGTGCAAGGCAAAAGTCCTACCCTCTGTGCTATCACTCCAGCCCCGCTTTCAGTCTTTATGTATGACACTTTCACTGCTGTGAGATGATACCTCATTTCCAGTTTGATTTGCATTTGCTTGATGATATGATGAAGAACACTTAATACTGACCATCTGTATATCTTCTTTGAGTTAGTGTTCATTAGCTCCTCTCTTCAATTTTTGGTGGAGTTGGGTTTTTTGTTGTTGTTGTTTTCTCATAGCTCTTTACACTTTTTAAATGTGTATTACCCTAAGAGTTTTATCATCAATCATCAGTTTTTCTCAGTATAGCCTTGATGCTCTTAAGGTTTTAATGGTGCCAGAGATTGAACTCAGGGTCTCATACATGCAAGGCTTTTACAGTGAACCATATCTCCAGTACCCTCTCTTGTACTTGTTTAAAAGTACTGAGTTGGAAAGATAATAAAGTGTGTAAGTGCTTGCCTTGCATGTGCAGCGGATCTGGGTTCAATTTCTGGCATCTAGTATTGTCCCCCCGAGCACTCCCAAACCAAAAATAAATAAAAGTAATTAATGTTCAAGGCCAGAGATATAGTACAGTGGGTAAAACATATGTTTTACACTTGGCCAACCCAGAATCTATCCCCCACACCCTATGTGGTCTCCTTCAGCATCACCGGGAGTGATTCCTGAGTTAGCAGTATGCCCTGAAAACCACCAGGTATGACTGATGTTGATGGTGGTGGTAATAAAAGTAAACCAGAGCCAGAAAGAGTAAAGGGACTGAGATGCTTGCCTCGCACTCAAAACATTGTTGAACCCTGGCATATGTTCCTGAGTACTTAGCGGTGCTCAGAGCTTATTCTGGTTCTGTGCTCAGGGATCACTCCTGGTAGGCTCAGATGATCATATAGTGTGCCAGGGATAGAGCCCAGATCGGCCATGTGTAAGGCAAACACCCTCCCCCTTGTACTATTCCTCCAGCCCTGAGAAGTGCCAATTTCAGCTTCTCTTTATTGTTAGTATTTTAGCTTTGTATTTTTTAAAAAATAGGGTTCTAAAAATAGACTCACAATATTGTTTGCTTTTTTTAAAAATTTTTTATAAATTTATTTATTGAATCACAGTGAGAGCAGTCACAAAGCTTTTGAGTTTAAGTCTCGGTCATACAATGATGAAACACCCGTCCCTTCACCAGTGCACATTTTCCACTACCAAAAACCCCAGTATACCCCTCACATCCCACACCCTCCCCCTACCTGTGTAGCAGATGATTTCCACATTACTCTCTCTCTCTCTATTTTGATTACATTCATTCGATGCCAGACCTACCATTATTATTTGGGGTTTTACCTCAACACTCAGATCTGCTAAAAAGACAACATTAGACAATTTGTCTTCTATTGCTGATTATGCAGCTGTGCAGTTTTGGAATTCTGAAATCTTAATAATTAAATCTGGAGGGATTTCTGCCAAAAGCCACTGGGTTCCGGGATTTGTTTCTGAGTATCTGGGATCAAGGCTTAAGCAGCTTGTTGAGTACCCAGAGGGCCCGTTTGTGGGTGATGATGTGGTATCTCGTTGGGGCCCCAATATTGTTTTCTTATAGTAAAATTCCCTCCTTTTTTTTTTTTTGGTGTTACTGTTCACATTATAAAGTCCACTTTAAAACATTTTTTTCATAATAATTCTGAACAGAAAACCTTTTCTCTTTTTTTTAATGTCATAAATATTAATATCTTTGATTCTAGTTGAAAAGGCCTTGCTAAACCAAATAAAACTTGTATTTTTGGTATTTTACACATGTATTTTGATTGATTGCCTTTTGTTGCTTTGCTTAAATTTTTTTTTTCTTATCTTTACAGAATGAAGTAATTGGCAAACTATTCGAAGATAACAGAAGGCATTGTATTATATTTTGCCAAATTAAAGCCTTATTTATGTTTTCACCCTTTCTACTTTGTCAGAAACACTGAACAGTTTTGTCTTTTCTAATCCTTGTTAGACTACTGATTTAAAGAGAAAAAACAACTCTGTAGACACCTTCAGAGTTTAGTTTTATAATAAAAACTGTTTGAATAATTAGACCTTTACATTCCTGAAGATAAACATGTAATCTTTTATCTTATTTTGCTCAATAAAATTGTTCAGAAGATCAAAAGTGGTAAAGACAATGTAAAATATAACATTTTAATACTGACGTTGTACACTGTTTTAACATTTTGAGGAGTAACTGCCTCTGACTTCAACTCAAGAAAACACTTTTTTGTTGCTAATGTAATCAGTTTTTGTAATGGCGTCAAATAAAGGGATGATACTTATTCAAACTTGTTTTAATTTTTATTGAACTCAACACTTCATTAGTACTACAGAGCAATATTATTTATAATGCATTATTATTTGTAAACTTAGAATATGATAAGATAGGTGTTATTTCCTATTTGGGGCTTTTTGTTGATTTGTTTTGGGAGTCACCCCCTACTGTGCTCAGGGACCATGTGGTTCCAGGGACGGACCAATGCCTCCAATATGCAAGCAGGCACTGCACCCTATCTCCTTGTAAATGTATGTAGGAGTTCTGGGGCCAAAATTTGGGAGCTTACTGGCCTGTTGTTTTTCCCGATAATTTTTTAGTTATACTGGACAACTCTATCACTACCTTTTTGGGTTTGATGTTTTGTTTCATATGGTTTTTATGGTTTTAATATTACTTTCTTTGCATTTATTTTTTCATACTTTATTTCATACTTTAGAAACTACATTAAAATGCCTTTTCAGTTCTTTTTTTTTGGGGGGGTGGGCCACACCTGGCGATGCACAGGGGTTACTCCCGGCTCTGCACTCAGGAGTTACTCATGGCAGTACTCAGGGGATCATATGGGATGCTGGGAATCGGACCCGGGTTGGTTGTGTGCAAGGCAAAATGCCCTATTCGCTGTGCTATTATTCCAGCCCTACCTTTTCAGTTCTTGTTTAATTCATCTTAGGCTGGTGTTCTCCAAACTTCTCATAGCTTTGATTTGTTAGGGACATTGCTGTCTTTGTTGTTAACTAGGAGGAAGTGACTACACACATAATATAGAAAAACAGTTCCATACATTAAAAATAGGGGGGAAAAGTGGTAAGAGTGTTTTTTTTTTTGTTTGTTGTTTTTAATTTTTGGATTTTGGGTCACACCAGGCACTATTTAGGGCTTGCTCCTGACTCTGCACTCAGAGATTTTTCCTAGCATGCTTGGAGGATCATATGGGTGCCATGGACCAGATGGGGGTTGGCTATATCCAGGGAAAGCACACTACCCACTATACTATCATTATGACTCTGGCCCCATAAAGATCTTTTAAATGAGGAAACTGCAGTAAACATGGGGAAAGAGTGTTCCAAGTGGCCACTTCAGGCAGCACTGGACTCAGTGGGGAAGAAACAAGGATGCTTCCCTGGGCCGCACGCACATTTGGCTTCCTTTAGCAGCCACATAAATGCTCTGGGTGGGAAGGGCTTATCACATTTTGTGGCTGACTGAGCATCTGTTCTTAGGTCCAGTGGCTACCTGCCTGGCCAGCACATTTATCCAGTGTAAGAGGGTGCTGGCTCCTGCTCCTGTTTTCCTCCAGATCTTGGACCAGAACCACAGGAATATGAATATGGTGTTCAATTCGTCCACACCCAATTCCTATATCTCCCACAGCAGGAAGTGTCCAGCAGAGCTTAAGGATGTGCTCCATGTACAGCAGTTTCCCAAACATGGCATGTGAGATCTCTCCTAAGAGGCCCAAACTTGGTTAATGGGTCTGTACGGTAGAAGTGTCATCCCATAATCCCTTAGCCAGCCAGGATTCCAGGGCTGGGCAAGCTGATCTAGCCAAAGATGACCATATACAGCAGGTGGTAGTGAGCCCAGTAGTCTATTGCCACTCACTGATTGACCACAGGAAGAAGCACTGAATTCTTACACTGTCTCCAAAGCCTCATCTGTGTGACATTGCTTGTCTCTGTATTATCCTATAGCTGCTTTATGAGGCTTGTTGAGGTGAGGGCCCCTTAAAGTTTCATTCCATAGTGATGCATATCATCTGAAATGCCTGACAGGCTGAGACCATTGGTGCAGTCAGTTGTGCTGTCCATACTGAAATCCACTCTGCCAGGAGACTCTTGAGCCCCCAACTGTTGATCAGTTCTGTTGCTCAGTCTCTAGAATTGGTCCAGACACTTCCCAGGATGGGCTCCAAATACACAATATATATTTCATTCCCTTCTCATGATTGTCTCACATCGATTTGTATACAACTCATTCTCAGAATTGGCTACACATCTGCTCCCCTTTCCAGGACTAACGTCTAGAAAGTAGAAATTTCACTAAGCAACCAGACAAACCATTAAAATACTCCTCAAGACTAACTCTTAAGTGAGTCTCTGGAGGCCTTCAGGTTATTGGTCTGCCCAGTGTACTCTTAATAAGCTTACTTTGCTCTTACTTAAACTGTCTCAAATTCTTTTACCACCCCAGTGGGTCTCGGTTCAAGCTCCTCTTGCCTTCATACAATGTACATTCTTTGAACTCAAGTTGTGACTCAGTAATAGAACACTTGGCTTACATAGTGAGGTTATAGCTTTGATCTCTGACCCTGCAAAATAATAAGGTTGGTGGGTGAGGGAGGTTATCCAAAAGGTGGAGTGCATGCCTATACCAGAATTTCTGGATTCAATCCCCCACTCCCTAGGGTCCCCTGAGCATCACAGGATGTCACCCTCAAACAAAATGTTCAAATGAAATTTGTGGCTCGCTCAGCATATTAAAAGTCAACAAAACCTATACTTGCTAAGGGTCCTGAGTATACTTAGGGGAGAATTTGGGGATGGCCACAGTTCTGAGGAACCCTCAAGGCTGACCAGCTCTTGTGACCCAAGTCTGGTACAACACAGTTTGGTCATAGGACAGGCCATTCTGGACAATCCAGGTAAAAGGGGAAATAGCAGTATTGTATGTGTTTGGGGGACTGAGGGATGAAGGGTTTGAGTGAAGGTTGTTCAGTGTTCATGGGAACTTGTAGCCAGCCAGTATGCAGTGACAGTGGGCTGGTTGACTAATTCCCATGAAACCCACCAGGAGTGTAAAGAACAATAGTAACCAGCTGACTGGCCTTGAAGAACATGTATGGCTGAGCTGCTGTACTCAATTCTTTTCTGTCTGCCCTTTGGGTTGCGGTTACCTTTTTCCCGTTTTGATGCACTTGAGAAGACAGTATTGAAGTTGATAGACACCTAGAAGTGGCAACAGACTCTTGGGTCTTGCTCTTCCCTGCCCTCAACTTTTTTTGTTGTTGCTTTTTAATTTTGGGGGTCACACCCAGAAGTGCTCAGGGTTTACTACTGGTGAGACTCAGGGGATCGTGTTTAGTGCTTGGATTGATTGGGGACAGCTATAAGCAAGTGCCATAACCTCTGTCATATTTCTCTGGTCTCCTGCCTTTTAATTCAATGAAAAGTGCTCACTCGGCCCTTAGTTAAGGAGGTATAGAGGAAATGGGTTTCTGCCTTTCTCTGGAATCCTGCTGAGGAGATCCCCTTTACTCCATGGCAAGTTCCTTGCCCTTTTCCCTCCTTTCCATTCCCTTAAAATAATTTTCTGAATTTGGCCATTTTGTGTTATCTCCTGTTTTCAATCCTGGCTGCTTGAAGACAAGAACCTGAGTGCCCTGTAACAACACAACAAAACAAAAGAATATTTATGTAGAGTTGCGTGAGTTGCTGAGGAACCCAAACTAACCGCGAGCAACCAAGTGAATATTGCTGTTTCCAAGTAAAAGCTTTGTTCCACAGCCCATCCCTGTGACCCAAGAATATTTCAACGTATCAAAATAAAAAATGAGAAGTAGTATTAAATCGCCAGGGCCCAACAGCTGAAGACCTCCAGGCCCCAACCAAGGCCTTACTGGGGCCACTCTCCACACACTTGGATAAGCCTCAGACATAACAGAACTGGCAGAGGAACCCAGGTGTGTGGGACCCGGGGCTGAGATCTCCAAGCCTGCACGGTTTGGGACTGGACCTGTCAGTAGCTAGACAGTTACACCCTCCAACTGCCGTGTAACCCCAACAACGGCCAGGATCCAGAGATTATCACAACAAGCTCCCGGGAGTGCACAAGGCAGAGTCTCCTACCCTGTGTCTGACTATCCTCGCCAGGGCCCAACAGCTGAAGACCTCCAGGCCCCAACCAAGGCCTTACTGGGGCCACTCTCCACACACTTGGATAAGCCTCAGACATAACAGAACTGGCAGAGGAACCCAGGTGTGTGGGACCCGGGGCTGAGATCTCCAAGCCTACACGGTTTGGGACTGGACCTGTCAGTAGCTAGACAGTTACACCCTCCAACTGCCGTGTAACCCCAACAACGGCCAGGATCCAGAGATTATCACAATAAGCTCCTGGGAGCGCACGGCCGCATTTGCGGCCGCGCGACTATTTATTTACTTTTCTCTAAGTTTTCAGGGTACCTTAAATATCCAACCTGCACGGCAGAGCCTGGCAAGCTATCCGTGGTCTATGCCAAATAGACCAAATTGATATGCCAAATCCAGTAATAAATGGATCTCATTTCCCTTCCCTGAATATGCAGAGTCGAGAAGGATATGGAAGGAGAGGCTGATAAAACACCAAGGCAGACATAGGCTGCCAAAACGCAGAAAAACAAAAATGATTGTCTGTACTTTTAATGCTCGTACGCTGGCATCTGCTGCATCCATTGAAGACCTTATGGTACAAGCGCGAAAGATCAAGTATGACATCATTGGTCTGACTGAAACGAGAAGACATCAATCCCATCATGCTGTTTTCGACACTGGAGAAGAACTGTTCCTTGGAACATGTGATAACAGAGGCGTCGGTGGTGTTGGTATCCTTGTCAACACAAACTTAGTCACGAGCATTGATTCATTTGAATGCCTAACAACCCGAATCGGACGATTACACTTGAATAAAAATGGCTCACTACCGGCAGTTTCTATCTTTGTTGTCTATGCACCAACATCCAGTTATGGTGAAAGAGAAACTGAGAAATTCTACATGGAGCTGGAGAAGTTCTATAAAGAAGATCACACCTTCTACAAGATCATTGTCGGTGATTTTAATGCCAAGATAGGACCAAGAAGATCAGTCGATGAACTCCACATCGGAACCCATGGCCTGGAATGGAACGAACAGGGTGACAGACTGAGTTCATCATGTCAACCAAAACCTTCCATGGTAACTCACAATTCCAAAAGGCTGAATCTAAACGTTGGACATGGGAGTCTCCCGATGGACGGTTCCACAATGAAATAGACCACATCATATTCAATCGGCGGTTTTGCCTAACCGATGTTGCTGTTGTCCCAAAATTCCAAACAGGATCAGACCACCGTCTTCTTCGTGCAAAATTCTACCTCACAGAACGAGGAGAAAAGAATGCAAGGTTTAAGAAGAGGACTCCCAGAACAACCGCCAACTGGGAGCTCTTTGGCTCTATTGTGGCAACATGGGAAGATGCCGTCATTGACAACATTGATGAGGAATACGATTGAATGATTCAGCACCTCCATGATTGTGCAAAGAATGCCAAGAGAGAGATAACCACAAAAAACCGTCTTTCTTCGAACACTCTTGAACTTATTCGCCAACGTGGCTTGGCACATGCCTCAGGCAACCACAAGCGAACATCCGAACTGGCAAAACAGTGCAGAGAAGCCATCAAGGATGACCTCAAAAACAGGAGAGCAGCAGTATTGGTAGATGCAGCAGAAGCTGGGAAAAACATTCGTAATGCCCGCCTGTCCTTCACCAACTACAAAACCAAGATGACTGCCCTCGGACATCATGATGGATCTATCACATCTTCCAGAAGGGCAATGGAGAAGATTATTCATGACTTCTACTCAGATCTCTTTAATAGCCACATCCACTTGCCCAAATACCACATACCACATGATGGATTTGTCGTTCCCAATGTTCTCCCTTCCAAAATCCAACATGCCATCTCGTCGGTAAAGAAACAAAGAGCACCTGGCCCAGACAAGATCAGACCTGAACACCTGAAGAACTTACCATCAGTACTCATCAATACATTGGCTCGACTCTTCACACGCTACCTGTCTGAATGCAAGGTTCCATCCCAATGGAAAACCAGCAGGACTGTACTACTATACAAGAAAGGAGACATCCACAACATTGGCAACTATCGCCCAATCTGCCTATTGTCTGTCATCTACAAACTATTCACTCGAGTCATCCTAAATAGGATTAGCAGAACACTAGATGAAGGACAACCATGTGAACAAGCCGGATTCCGAAAAGGATTCAGTACCATCGACTATATCCACACAATAACCAAGCTCATTGAGGTATCTCGGGAGTTCAAGATGCCGCTCTGTCTAACGTTCATTGATTTAAAGAAGGCCTTTGATTCTGTTGAGATGGAAGCGGTCATGGAAGCCCTAGCCAATAGGGCGTACAAACTCAATACATCAGGATCCTTCGTGAGCTCTATTGCGGATTCACTACCAAGATCTCACCATTCTACAAAGAAGTAATCATCCATATCAAGAGAGGGGTTCGGCAGGGTGATACCATTTCACCAAAACTCTTCAGTGCCACCCTCGAGAACATCATGCGACGACTAGAATGGGAAAGCATGGGAGTGAAGATAGATGGTCAGCAACTACACCACCTCCGCTTTGCTGATGACATCGTTCTAATAACACCAAACATCAGCCAAGCGGCACAAATGCTGGCCGACTTTGACCGTGAGTGTGGAAAGGTAGGACTACCGCTGAATCTTACGAAGACAATGTTTATGAGAAACAGCCTTGTTCCTGACGCTCCATTCGCTCTCAACGGAACCACCATCTCCGAATGCAACAGTTATATATACCTAGGTCGAGAAATCAACATGATGAATGACCTGGCACCTGAGTTGCGCAGGAGGAAGAGAGCGGCTTGGAATGCCTTCAAGAGCATTGAAGAAATAACTAAAAGGACAAAGAACCTCCAGCTACGAGCACATCTCTTTGATTCCACTATTCTTCCTGCATTAACATATGCCTCAGAGACCTGGACCCTACGAAAACAGGATGAGAACGCTATTCGGGTCTCTCAAAGAGGAATCGAAAGAACTATGCTTGGAATATCTCGATTCACTCAAATGAGAGATAGAATCCGGAGTTCTGATCTTCGTCAACGCTCAAGAATCAGGGACGCTGTCTCATTTGCCAAGACATCAAAAATCAGATGGGCTGGACACGTAATGAGGTTTACAGACAACCGCTGGACTAGAGCCATTACTGATTGGATTCCACGGGACATCAAAAGATCACGTGGACGCCCACCTATAAGATGGTCAGACTTCTTCGTCAAGACCCTAAATGATCGGTTTGAGGCTCTGCATGTTCCTAGAACAAACAGATACCATTGGGCTACGCTAGCACGCAACCGGGATGAATGGAGACGTTACTGGCACCCGCTCGAATAAATCGATGAATAACGGGGATTAAGTGATTAAGTGATTAAGTATTAAATCACATTCCCCCCACCCCCAGTGTTATTAATGCCGTACTTCTGACCTCCAGAACTGAAAGAATAAAACTGTTTTAAGGCACCAAGTTTGTGGTAGTTTATGGTAGTTTATTGTAGCAATAGGAAGCTAATATAGTCAGTGCTACAGTTTCCAGTCCTCTGCTTCCTGGATGGATGGTCCATAGGGCCGTACTCCCCCTTCCCACCGCACACCCTCTCCCGCCCCCCCCCCCCCCCAGACCAGCCCCACCCAGGGCAGCCATGCATGGAATGTTTCTCTTCAACCTGGGGTGCCTCACACCATTTCCAAAGAGATTGACTTTCAGTAAGTCTCCCTTTCCTTGTCTTTGTAAAAGTTTAATTATACTTGTCCTATTTTAGGCACTTTTGGCCTCATAGTATTCTTATTTTGCCCCACCCCTCCTTTTTTTTTCAAATGACAGAAACACACAAGTCGGAAATTAGAGCTTCCAGGAGAACCACTGGTTCTGGTCTTGTACTTTTCTTAAGTCTTGACTTTGGTTTTAGGAGCAGATTTTATTGATTTTATTATTGGAGGCAACACTTGGTGGAGCTCAGGTTTTACTCCTAGTGCTGTGCCCAGGGACTACTGGTAGTTCTTGAGGTACCATATGGGATGCCAGAGACACATACTAGGCACCTTACCCACTGTACTATCTCTCTGGCCCCATCTACATGTTTAGAGGAGAATTGTTTCCATGTCTTTTTCTTTTCCATGTAGTGTCTTCTTCAAGGAGAATCTCTTGGCAGATGAGCCCTGCCATTCTTTTATTCATTTTCTTTTTTTAAAAAAAATTTATTTTATAAATTATTTTATTTTAATTTAATTTAATTTTATTTGTTTGCAATGATTTATTATAGTCAATATTCTAACACCAACCCCACAACCATTAACACCTTCCCACCATCATTATTTTCAATTTTCCCAACCACCACCCAAGCCTGCCCCAGTAGCAGGCCCTAAATATTTTGTATTGCTTGTTATGAATAATTCGCTAAAAATAATCAAAAGGATTTCCTTAAAGGAAAGTGTGTGAAGATGGTTGTATCTTATCCTGAGGCAATTAAGCCCGTGTATAGGAAATTACTAACACGTTACAGGTTAAGCCTTTTGTGTTAATATTTTCTTAATTGAGATAGGTTACCTTTTACTTTATATCCCATCTAATGTTGTATACTACTTCAAGTATATCAGTAGAGTCTGAGACGTTGAGTAGCCATGCATATGGCCACATGCTCCAGGAATTCTAAACTTTTGTATGGAGTGATACAGCTGAGTTAACTTTTTAACTAGATTGTGTATCTGGGGTCTGGGCTTGGGTGGGCGGTGGGCTCACCTGCCCTCCTCTAGGGTGCCCTGGATGAGACTCAGCCTGGCGTTGGGTCTGGAGGTATCTCTGCCAATTCTTTTTTCTTTTTTGTGTTTGGGCCACACCCTATGGTGCTTGGGGCCTAGTCTTTGCTGCATGATTCCTCAGGAGATAAATTCTCCTGCCTGTCTTCCTTTGAGCTGGGGCATCAGGTTTTGCTTTCTTTAAACTTGAAGGTCCCTATTCATGCCAGATAGTTTTTTCACTGGCTTTTGACTGGACCTTCTTAATCACCCTGTCTGTTCAATAACTTGCCTCAACATGCCTCGTCATGAAGATCTTGGGCCTTAGTCAACCTTCATTGTCATCAGAGAAGTCAGTTCCTTATGCCTTATAAACTCTCTTTTCCCCTCTCCTCTACCCTTCCCTCTCCCCATCCCACTTCCCCCCACCCCATACATATACATACCCCCACCCTTTACTGGTGGTTTCTCTGAAGAACCCTAAGGAACACATGTATAAATCCCCTGCAGATATATGCCAACAAGTAATGGCAAAAAAAGCAATTACCTTGCCTTAAAATGTACTAGAGAAGCCATATTTACAGTTGCATGTAGACTTGAACAAATAGTTATTTTTTACATTTATGATCAAGAGCTTGGGTTCCAGGAAAGGGACATATGCTTGGTGCTTCACTCTTGTACTTTGATCTCTAGACATTAACCACTTCACTCTCCCCTCCTCCCCCCCACAACTCAATCCACTTCACCCTCCCTCCACCATTCAATGTCAGTCCCATGAATGCTCTAATGGGGGCTTCAAAGGTTGCTTCCCAGCTTGGAGGCTCCAGTTTCCCCAGGGCAGGGAGGAGTATGTACATCCCACAGAAAAGGTAAAGGTAAAAGGTAAAGGCCCTCCCGTTGATCGTCGATTTGCTCGAGCGGGCCCAGTAACGTCTCCATTGGAGACTTTGTTGTTACTGTGTCTGGCATATCGAATACTCTCGGTAGCTTGCCGGGCTCTCCGAGAGGGGCGGAGGAATCGAACTTGGGTCGGCCATGTTGACCGCTTGTGAGGCGAACGCCGTACCCGCTGTGCTATCGCTCCAGCCCCCCACAGAAAAGAATCTGCCTCAAATACAAAAACGAAAGGCCTTTCATCTAGCCACATAGGCTAAGGTTGTTTAGCAAGAAGACATCGGAAGTTAGTATCAGAGTCTGCCTGCTTTAGACTGTTTATCTTCCACTGGAATGACAGTAACAATCCTGGTTCACCTTATTAAATGATTGCCATGTTTTGACAGCTGGCTAAGTACTTTAAGTGTATCTCACATCATTGAACTTTCATATGAAATGAAGCCAGTTCTATTATTATCTTATTGTAGAGACAAGAAAAGTGAAATTCAGAGATTCATTGACCAGAAACCCAGAAACACATCAATATTTCCCACAGGTTATGTGACATGGAGTTGGGCTTCTAGGTTCCATTCCAGGGGGTTGGGGTAGGGTGTAATTTAGCCTCTTCTTTCCACTGACTTCATCCAGATGAAGAAAGAGCCCCCCAGTTCGAGAGTGTGGTGCTCCCCCACCCCCGAACTCAGTTGCTGTCAATGTGCTGAGGTGGGATGAGGTGGGCCACTAATGCTTTAACCAAGCTCTTCCTGGTCTGCAGGTACCTTCTTTCTACGTGACAGTCGGCACCTGCTACATTTACTGCCTGTGTGCTTAGATCACTTCGAGGTAACCAGGCATTGATTTCAAATCCTTGTGTGTTTCTCAAGGAGAGTGTAAGTGACCTAGACTTTGAGAGCCGCCTCCTTTGCACTTGCTCTGCAGGCATTTAGCACTGTCAGGATCAAAATGAAGGATAAGCCCGTGTTCTGCATCTCACAAAACCTGGCATGCAGAAGGTGTGTAATCACCATGCGACTAGGAATCCCATGACTTTCTCTCACTGCCTGTGTTTGATGGTTCATGCATTTTCCCCACCCAGGACTGCCTATACCATGGGCGGACGAAAGAGGAAACGAGGGCTAGGCTGGTTGGTGATCGGTTGCCATTTATTCCATTCTCCTCACGCACCTGTTCCAATCTCACTAAGCCCCTCATTCCCGTCCTCTTGTCTCCATCACTTGTCTCTCCGAGCTCTGATGCATGGCCTTGATCTCTCTCCTTGTCTCTTCCAACCTCAGCATTGGGGGTAGCAACCACAACCAGGTCCTGTAGCATAATTAACATATGAAAGCCCTCCACTCAAGGGCAAAATACCACCTACAGTGTGTTTCTCCTTTCCTTAGTCCAATAACTTGATTAACATCTTAATTAACAGCTTAATTCTACTTCTTAATATTGGTTATTTTGTATGGACACAGTAAGAAATACATTAAGCTTATAGGGTGGCTCTCCCAGGGACATCTCGCTATAGATCTCAGACTACAGTGATCAGGCCAGATTAATCTTCCCTAACCCTAGCAGGGTCCTAATCTAATTGTTACTTTTTGGATCATGACAGAACTTGTCAATGACCATGCTCTTAACTTATAGTTAAGTATTATGGCGCTTTGGCCTGGCCCATTTCATGTCAGAGTAGCTCTCAGCTTGCCCTGGGTCCATCCAGTCCCTTGTCGGGATCCTGCTTTTGGCGTGCTAGGAAGTAAGGGCAACTGAGGCTTAAGTCAAGAGAACAGATGCCCAGGAGTAAATATTATTTGCAATCAATTAGCTCCCAAGTTACAAAAGCATAGCATGAACTGTCTTCCTGTGTCTATCCAAAAAGGATATTGCTCTAAAGTAACTTTGCAAAGGACTTAGGAGAAGAGAAAAGCAATATTTACAAATTAACAGAGTCTGATTAGGGTATACAGGTAATTGACTGGTTGCGGAAGCAGAGCAGAAAAAAAAGAGGTTATAGATAAACAAAGGAATGGCGGTGCCTCAGGAACACTGTGTATGGGTGCAACCCAATAATCCTAAACTCCCTGTGGCAAGGCAGAAAGGACAAACCAATGTTATTCTACAGAAGGCACTGAGGACTCAGTTCTTCCAAAGCTTGAGCTCTAACTCCATGGGCTCTCTAACTCTAACTCCTGCCTCCACTGGCAGCAACCATGGAAGCATCTTGAGTATTGTTTGGGAAGAAGTGTGAGAGCTCTTGCCTTCAATCTACAGGCAGGAGCAAAACTGTGAAAATAGGAGGCACCATGTCTGGAGCCCAGTTCTGCCCACTTCTGTCCATCCATGGTGTGGGTTTATACAGGGCCCACTGGAGACTTTGAAGTAGTGAAGCCCTAATGAAGCCTCTTGCTTACCCTTATCCTTTCTGGGCGCACGGCAGGAAACTTTACCACAGCTTGGCTCTGTGGCCAATGTCCTACCTCCCGGAATACAAATTAAAAAAAAATTTTTTTTTTTGAGTGGTGGGGAGTGATACTGCTCAGGGGTTCTCCTGGCTCTCCACTGAAGAATCACTCCTGGCAGTGCCCAAGGGACCACATGGGATGTTGGGGATCAAACCTGGGATGGTGGTGTGCAAGGCAAGCATCTTACTGCACTTTCACTTTGACCTCTGGAGCACAGATTTTGCCAAGTGTCCTTGGCAACTCAAGAAAACCGTCTATGCCTCAGGGCCTCAGAGTCAGAAAACATCAGGGTTAGTCTGAGCCCAGAGTTCCCTCCTTTCTTTCTTCCACACTTGTTTTGAGAGTCTGTTGACTCTCAAAACCTGCCCTGAGACTCCCTCTGGATGCAGACACAGAGCCTGTGCCTTTGAGGAGGGAGTTCCAGGTGACCCGGTTGTGCCAGTGGTGTTTGCTCAGGACCAGGCTGTTAGCTCTACTCTCTGACAACTGCTCAGCCCAGGTGTCAAGCTATTTCAGGGAGCTGACTATAGGAATTACTTCCTACCCCTCCCAGGAAAATCTCATAAGCCTGTAATTGCTTTAAGCCTGTGTGTGCGTACATATGTGCTTGTGCACTCTATAAACTTGTTCAGTGATAATAAGTCTGCTTCAGTCTTAAAGAGCCCCTGCAGGATATTAGTGCTCTTCCTCATGCCCACTGGCTGGGTCTTTCTTACCAACCAGGGGATGGGTCTCTAAGAGGAGAGTCTGTGCTAACAGCATCTGGGTCTGAACCTGCTTTGGGGGTTGTGCGTGGTTTCCTGGGGGCCTGGGATAGACAGATATGCTCATGGGAACTGGAAGAAGCAGTCGGAAAGGACATTCTGCTTACGGGCTTGCCTAGGACTCTGGGATTGAGACTGTCAAAGCTTTCTGCAACTTTACTGATCTTCTCTTTCTTTAGAACATTTTAAAAAAGGCTCTCTGAAGTTAGAGAAAGCTAAAAGAGACTGGTCTGAGGCTGGTATGGGGAGGGTGTGACAATCCCTTCCTGGGAGAAACTGGCCCCTGGTCAAGAGGAAACAATCTTAAGAGCACTCTGCATTGATCAGAGGGATCAGCCTCTGGTTGTCAGTACTGGTTGGTGATCACTACACAGCAGAACCTATTTCCTCTAGCTTCTTTGTTCTTCATCATCATACCAAAACACATCCTGTTATTTTTATCTGCTGCTTTCAGAGTCATCCGTGTATGTTCCTTGTATGTTTCTCAATCCCACAGGTTCATCAGCCCTCATGAAAAATGACTACAGTATGTCTAAGCTGTGATGTCACTCTACCATTCTGGGCAGATCCTTACCATGCCCAGCTTCCTATCCTTGAAGCTGTTCTTCAGCATGCACTGGTGGGCATCCTTTCTTGCTTGTTTCACTGTGAATAACTTAAAGCTCCTCTGTTCTAGTCAGTTTGTTTTTATGGTTTTTTGTTGTTGTTGTTTTGGTTCTCAGGGCTCACTCCAGACCCTGCACTCAGGGTTTACTTCTGGAGGGGCTTGAGGGACCATGTGGGGATCTGGGGATCAAACCCTGTTCGATCCACATACAAGGGAAGTGTTGTACCTGCTGTACTATCTATCCAGACCATCCTGTGCTTTTTAGAGCATGACATGACCAAAGTTGAGGGAAGACTGATGCTCCTTCAGAAGCCAATTGGGTGGTCGATCATAATTCAGACTTCAAAGTCAGAAACAGCTGATAAGAGAAAGAAAACTTGAACAAAATAAAGGAGATTTGAGTAGTTAGGACATGTTTTTAGCTTGTTCCAAGAAAAAAGACATTCTTCCTCACAGGGTTAGAAACCAGAAAAGGGTTTCTAAATGCAAGTGAAAGCCTTTCGTGATAATGTTGGTGGCAACCACAGCAGCAGCAGCAATTGCCCCCAAATCTTTACACATCTTTCCATTGAGTGGCTGGTTTCATGAGACGATGGAGTCCGTATTGCATCTCTCTGAGACATGCAGGCTCAGTCTCACACTTGCAACTCTGGACTCTCACCATTGAAGCCATGAGCTGGAAATCCCAAGGGGGTTTCCCATGTCTGGTGCCACCCCCTCAGTTCTTCCTCTAGTTCTGATGGTGAGGCATTGTAGTGGTCAGTGTTAGAGGCTTTGGGGTGGCGTGAAGCCACCCTGACTGTTTCTCAGTGCCTGGCAGGGTAGAGATTACATGACTGAGGGTACATGGAGATTAGTGCAATATTATTTAGATGAAAAGCATCATTATTGTTATTATCATGGGTCATTGGATTTTTTAATTTACCAGTGAATTCTTGGTGTACCTCACCTATCCAAGCACTAGGGGGAGGCAAGAGACAATGCATATAAGCAAACTAAGTCTGAAGAAATGTGAGAAGAAATGTGAATTTTCCTTTTAAACGATGCTCAGGGATTTAAACCAGAAAACCCAAGGTCCGTCTGAGGGACTGGCTGCCATTATCACTCCAGTTGGAACTTGTGGTTTCGTGGAAGTGTTTCCATGAAGGTGTCTCAGTCTCTCCTGAATATTTTGAAATGTGGGTGTTGCCCAACAAATTATTCAGGAAGAAACTAAGGATGAAATATTGCTCTTCTTGTTTTCTGGCTTCTTGTCTTTTGTTTCCTCTGGGATCATTTCTCTTCTCACCGAAATTCAGTTTTTCCTTTATTTACTTAATTTCGTTTGGCTGCAGACTGCTGGTTGATTCGAGGCAGAGCTCATAAGGCCTGCTCCTGGTTTTTCCCTTCCCTTTTCTGTTCTGCTGTGCCCAGCTCCACTATGAGATGCAGTCAACACCGTGCCTGTTCCTATGTTGTGTTCATCTGCAGGTTCCTTCTTATGGTGATTTGTTCTCATCTCTTCCCATTCTTGGTTTCCCTCCCACTAGATGGAAAGAGCATTGGCCAAGGCACGCCAGCTCTGTGAATACCACTTAGTTGCCAGTTGAACTTGAGACATAACAGACAGAACTTGATTTGGGGGTTCATGTTTACACTCAGGTAGATTTCTGTAGTAACCCAAGTTAATCTGGACCTTGAGGAATGATCCTAACAGACTATCTTCCACTTCAAATATGTCTGGGGTCTGTCCCCAGGTTACACACGAAAACGTCTCCTCTGTGGCATCTGCTCGGTTCTGCCAGGTCCCCCACATAACAGAGTCTCGTGTGGCTTCCCTGTGATCGAGCTACTGCCACAGGGACAGGGAGCTCTCTCATCCTAGTGAGGTCTTCTGGTCCTGCAGTTGTTGGAGCTCTGCGTGTCAGTCTCCACTTATCCCTCTTTCTGTCTTGCAGGCTTGTCTAGAGATGGATTCATAACAGTTCCCACTCTTTCACCCTGAGACCTCCTACTGTCCTTTAACAGACAAGGACAGTCTGTTGTGCTCCACGCTACTGTTCCGTCAGAGGAGTCCTACCTCTCACCACCCTTCTGAAAGCAGCTGATTTGCTTAGCAGAATTTTTTAATACATATTTTTTGGTTTTGTTTTAGTTTGTGATTTTAGGGCCATATGCAGCAATAGTTAGGGATTACTCCTGACTCTGTGCTCAGGAATCACGTATGTCAGTGTTCAGGAAGACATATGTGATGCTGGGGATCAAACCCGGGAAAGTAGTCACATGCAAGGCAAGTGCCTTACTTCCTAAACTATCTCTCTGATTCAGAACTCAGACAAAACTTGAATTCTTGGGGCTGGAGCAATAGTCAGGCAGGCTGGGTGATTGCCTTGTACACAGCCAACCCAGGTTCGATTCCCAACATCCCATATGGTTCTCCAAGCACCTACAGGAGTAATTTCTGAATGCAAAGTCAGGAATAACCCCTGTGCGTTGCCCCCCCCCCCAAAAAAAAAGAAAAAGATTTCCCAGGTAGTTGAGAGGAATTGCTGTTTCTACCATAACCATCATGACTGTTGTACAGTCCTGGGTGCCTTTTCTTCCTTTCCCCATGTTTCTTTCAGTCTCTTTCATAGGATTCGCTTAAAGCAGCCAAGTGGAGCAACAAAATGAATGAGGATAGTAATGGATTATAACACATTGCATTATAAAAGATTCACTCCATCTACACTTATACGAAATTAATGAGGGAGAAGGAAGGAAAGCTCTTCTTTGTAGATAAATGCAATTAATGAATACAGAAGGATTACAGAATGATAAAACCGTCATTTTCAGCCACGATGGTTTCAATTTAGTCAAGAATCTTTTTGTTTTATTTTTTTGTTTGTGTGTTTTGAGGCTACACGTGGCAGTGCCCCAGGGCTACTCCTGGCAGTGCTCAGGAGATCATATGGGATGCTGGGGATTGAACTTGGGTCATCAAGTGCAAGGCAAGTACCCTACCCATTGTACTATCTCTCTAGCCACTAGGCAAGAATTATTAACCAGTGCATAACTGGGGGAAGAGTTATTGAGGAAGAGTATATATTCACAAAGCTTCAAAGAGGGAAGAAGTACAAGTTGGTAAAAGGAGGGTATCAAAGGCCCTTGCAATTGACCTCTCCACTTTTTGGCAGTAGGATAGAGAATGAAGTGTTACCATGGGCGAGAGAAAGTGTCTTGGTTTTAGCTTGTGACCACATCTTATCTGGTGCTGCTCAAGACTTACTCTTGACTCCTGGTGGTGCTGGGGAAACATATGGGGGTTACCCCTATACACTGTCCTATCTCTTCTCCCTGCCCCCGCTTTTTTTTTTTTAAGGAATAAGAGCACTGTTGCAGGCCTTCCAATAGCCAGCAGCTGTGGCCCTGTGAGAGGGACCATCTCATTTCACTCTTGGGCAGCTCCCAAAACCCCAACACCAACCTTCCACTGAGTGCTGTGCTGCTTCAAAGGGGGCAGTGAGAGCCCGTTCTTCCTGGCTTCTTGAGATGCCTCTTCAAATCCTGAACCAGGGCGGTCCTGTTATTACTGCCCTAAAGTTGAAACTAGTTTTCTTTTTTATTCCCTCTAATTTTTCTTTATTTTTTTGTTTATTTATTTAATCTTTTTTTGGTCACACCTGGCGATGCTCAGGGGTTACTCCTGGCTCTATGCTCAGGATTCACTCCTGGCAGTGCTTGGGGGACTATAGGTGATGTCGGGAATCGAACCCAGGTCAGTCCCATGCAAGACAAATGCCCTACCCACCATACTATTGCTTCAGCTCCAGGTTTGTTTGTTTGCTTGTTTGTTTTGCCTCTCCATCTGAGGATGGAGACAGGAAAGCTAGGTGCAGGAGCAGGTGCAAGAGGGGGTGTTGAGGCTGACGTGCAGTCCTGGACAGTGCGGCCTTGACATCAGCTCTGCAAAGGGAAATGGTTTCCTGTGGCTCCATGTCCTGCTCTGCCTCTCAGGTGCATCTTGCTCTGTGCCCTCTTCTCTCTGACAGTGTGAATGAGGTTGTCATTGTCCTAGGAGTGGGGGGGATTGCCTTTCTCAGGGCCTGGGGGGTCTGTTCTTTCCTTCTAAGTCAGAATTGTAGAGGAAACGCTCACTCAGTGTGGTTGCTGAAACTGGGGGTGTGACTGTCCTCTCCATTTACTCCCTCCCACCCCACCTCCCACGAGGATTGTCTTTTTCTCTTCAGATTCTGCCTAGAGCACCCCATGGGCAAAACCCCAGACATGGCCGCTTGTCCTGGAGACATGTAGGGAACCAGTAACAACCCACCTGTGTTTACTCCCATGCTGTCCTGACATTTATAGCATTATTGGGCTCTGATCATGGGGCTGATGGGCTCAGTTAGATCAACAGCATCCCAGGTGGTTCCCCGCCCACCCCTACCACCAGGTGTGGTCAACAAACAAAAAACTCTAGGCTGTGGCTTTCAAAGCAAAGGCTTTTCTTGGGAACTTTCCCTCTGGATCACTGTCCCTTCTGATTCCCTTCAAGGGAGGACAGTATCAGACAAATCCAATAGTGGACTTCGAAGCCCAGCACGGGGACATCTACTTCCCCTTCTCTCCTGTGTGCTGCTGACCTTCTCCTGTCAAAATGGCCCCGTTCCTCCTTCCCTCCCTCAAGCTCTGTGCTGGGGGATATGAATTTTCTTTTGAGGGGGAAGGGTGGAGTGTGGAGAGGAGTGTGTCAGTAGAAGAATGAGAGAAGTTAAGGAATCACTTCTGAGTTGTGGCAGTGCTGAAGATCGAACCCAGAGCTTCATGCATGCAAGGCTGGTGCTGCACCACTGACCTTACCCCAAGGCCCAGCTTTGGAACTTGATTGGACTGAGTTCCCATTTCTCTGCCTGACCCTTGTGTCTTTCCTTCCAAATAAGTTAAATAATGGTTCATGGTTCATCTCTGAGGACTGCAACTCTCTGTCGTGAATTAGCAATATTAGAAAGTCGCTGCTCTAACTTTCCATTCTAATCACTCTGAATGTGTTCCCTTGCTCTGTTGTGACTGCAAATTCCTGTGGACTCTTCACAGATGAATTCTAGGTAGTTAAGCGTCTTGTTGACAAACAGAAAAATAAGAATAAAACCTTGTTTCCACCCTGGACTAAGAAAGTGCTGAGCATAGATGTCCTGGCTTCCTAGCACAGTGCCACCTCATTCAGCCAGAGATGGGGACGGTTGGGTCTGTGGGCCATATAGGCCTCTGAAATCCGTAGTCTGGGCCCTGGGCATGATGAACTAAACACATATGCTTCTCATTGGCTGTATGTAACCCATCTGCCTGTAAAGTATGACCTAAAAATGATGTTATAGATATCCAAATGGTCTTGGACATAAAAAAGTCTCCTGGCCCATGATAAGCTCCATCATCTGTGTCCCCTGGCCTGCAGAGAGCTTGCTATGAGAACCACATGGTTTGAGAGACATGCTTTTCTATTGACTGTTACACAACCTAAGATGCCATTAGCTAATGAATCCACAAAAATCCAGCTTAAGTCTGTAGGGTCTACAAAATGTCCCCATATTCTTCTGTGGCTATTAAAATGGAAATAGCAGGACAAAGCCATCCCCATAACAACTGATTCCATCTCCATTCCTAGTTAATGATGAAGGGTTGCCTAGAAATGCCAGTCAGAAAGTAGCTGTCTTACAGGGGACAGAAAGTATTCCCTTCTTGGGCTCAGATTCCCTTAGGTTGGTGAGACTGTACATAAATCAAGCAAGGCCATTAATTTTCAAATATTCCTCAGAAGTCAGGGAGGAGAATCAGCTCATGACTGAGAGTCTGATAATTGGTTTTACATTTTAGAATACAGAGAATCACATTGATACTGTTGTTTCCATGTGAAAAGAGATTTCATTGTTTATTTTCTTGGCAAAGCATTAGTTATGATGCATAGGGGTTCATGGTATACATTTGGTCCTACTTGAAAATAGATATGTATGGGGTTTAAAACCTTTTTAATTTAATACTCACCAGTAGATACTAATGGTAAAAGATCTACTAGCTTTACAAAAAGTAATAGAACTGAAATTCTATTCAGAAAGAATTGAATTATTTCTCCCATTTATTGGTCCCATAACTGTAAGACCTGTCAGGGTGGTTGAAGCTTGTCTGCACCTTCTATGGGGGTTTTCCCCTCTTGGAGATTGGTTTGAGTTCTTTCTTTTACATTTACCCTATGACACTTTGAAATCTAGAAACCAAGCCCATAAAACAGTTCCAACTCCTTGCTCCTCTTTTTCCCTTTCCTATGACAATGTAAACTGCAACCAATACTTTCTGTGATCACAGTGAACATTAAGGAATGGCAGGTCTGAATGTTGGGGGGAAATTCTAAATAATAATCGTAGGTCTTCTGTTGAAAAATTGAATGTAATCAAAGTAGAGAGAGAGTATAGTGGAAATCATCTGCCATACTAGCAGGGTAAGGGGTGGGATGGGGGGTATACTGGGGTTCTTGGTGGTGGAAAATGTGCACTGGTGAAGGGATGGGTGTTTCATCATTGTATGACTGAGACTTAAACCTGAAAGCTTTGTAACTGTTCTCACGGTGATTCAATTAAAAAAAAAACTGCAGGCAGGCCAGCAGTTATCCAGATTGGTGTACCAAACAAGATCTGGTCTGTTAATAGCTCTCACAGCACATACTTTCACATGTGTCCACATCTACTTTGCCAGCTTGTTGATAAAGACTCAACCTCAGCAAGTGGGTGAATGACTCATGGTGTATTCTGGCAACAGAGATGGAACATATAGGCACCGCAAACTTGGGGGTAAGGTACAGGTCAACCCAAATGCGTAAACCTTAGAACAGTGATCAAAGCGTTATCGGAAAATAGTAACAGTTATCAACAAGTTGTCAAATGCCTTCAAGTCAAACGAAACAGACCAGCTTCTAGCAATCAATAGGAGGAAAACACATTGGCTTTTGTGTCCAGGAGTTTTTAGGATTCAGAAATTATGTAAGACACAGAAACTCCGCAAACTGTGAGCATGGTGTATCTGTTCCACCTCCCAACTTTTCTGCTTTGAGTCCTGAACAGACCTGCAGCTCACAGGACATGGTTGTGTACATGGTTGTTCTCCCTCAGACCTCGGCTTTTTACTGGGCTAAGTCATATTGGAAATGGGCGCCTCCGCATGCACATTCCTTCCTTTTCTAGAGTTTTAAGTTGTTGCTTCTCTTCAGGCAGGAACTAACTCCAAACAGCAAATATACCATGTGAGGGGGTCTTTGAACCTGAGCCACCAATAACTAAACATGCTTCTTTTAAGCACTGCCTGTACTCCCGTTGTTCATTGATTTGCTCGAGCAGGCACCAGTAATGTCTCCATTGTGAGACTTATTGTTACTGTTTTTGGCATATTGAATACTCCACGGGGAGCTTCCCAGGCTCTGCTGTGTGGGCAGGATACTCTCGGTAGCTTGCTGGGCTCTCCAAGAGGGTTGGGGTGATAGCATAGTGGGTAGGTCATTTGCCTTGCATGTGGCCGACCTGGGTTTGATTCCTCTGCCCCTCTTGGAGAGCCTGGCAAGCTACCAAGAGTATCTCACCCTCACGGCAAAGCCTGGCAAGCTACCCATGATGTATTGGATATGCCAAAAACAGTAACAAAAAGTCTCACAATTTGTTGTGAGATGTTACTGGTGCCCGCTCGAGCAAATTGATGAACAACAGGAGGACAATGCTACAGTGCTTCTTTTAAGCAAAGGGCTCATAGAGTCTCTCAGAGCATTACAGTCTGGTTAGCAGAGTTGATTATTGCTATTGTGCTCTGAGTCAGGGTTTCATGGAGGGGTTCATGGACTACAGCCGAGACAAAAAAGGGAAAGAGAAACCAGGAGTGTGGAGTTAACTGTCACATCTTGACAATCCACGCTTCTGTGCTACCTGCTTAGTACAACAGAACTGTGGATTTTCATTCGAGTACGGGAATGGATCCAAAACCACCATTCCTGGGAAGTGTTGCTTTATATAAAAATTAAATCAGTACTTTGGGAGTCTTATCATGGAGGAGCTGTAATGTGTATAGCAATGTCTTGCTTTCCCTGAGGGAGGCTTTTACTTTTCTCCACAGTGAACCCTCAGCATTCCAGAAACAAACAGATTCATGGAGACCCTCCTCCTACATTAACCAACACTTTTTAAAATTTAAAAAGCCAGTTAGGGAAATAAGAAGAGAGTTGCACAAAACAGGTGGAAAAACAGTAGAACTATAGCGCCATGGATATACTGCCTTGATATCTAGCTTCCTGGAAGTGTGCCCATCTTCTCTATAGGAAGGGGTCTGCCCAGTTACTGAAAGGTTTGCAATGTCCAAAGAAAAGTTGAGATAAAAGTGGAATAGAGGCTACGTCAACATTCCGAGGCTGGTTGCTGACTTAAGAACTTAGAGTCCTGCTGAGTCGACCAAGAGAAACTAGACTCAAGGCTCCAGACAAAACACAGTCAGACACCTGGCACCAGAGATACAACCAAGAATATGCTGAGAGCAGCTCTCTGTTTATAGCTTCCTTCAACAATGGACTCAAACACCGTGGTCATAGAAATGGTTCTTTGCAGCCTACTTTGCTGTATGAAAGGGGAAAAAAGCAACAAGGAGGGTCTGGAGAGGTAGTAGAGTAGGTAGGGCACTTGCTTTGTACATGGCTGATCTCGTTGAATTCCCCAGCACCAATACGGTCCCCCAAGTCCACCAGGAGTGAACCCTGAGTGCACTAAGCACCACTGGATGTGACCCTCAAACAAGACAAGCAAAACGAAACAGTAAGGAGTTGGGAATAGTTTATGAGTTTAGTTTGAAAAGTATCATTTATGAATTTATGATTTTTTTTTGAAATCAGGAAGGAGAATATTTCTGAGAAATCAGAGAGGAGAATCAATTTGTGACTGAGGGACCACTAATTGGTTTTACCTTGTATAGAATTACATTAAACATTGGTTTTATCTGGAGATTTGTTTTGTTTAACAGAGCATTAGTGATGACATCTTGGGGTTAGCACATACCATTTTGTCCTACTTTAAAGCAGATACAAGATTTTATTTCATTTTAATACTCACCTGTAATACTAAAGTGGTGAGACCTACTATTGTCATTAACTATAAAAGATACTAAATTATTTCTCCAATTTATTGTTCCTATAATCCTGAGATAGTACCTGACAGGCCATTGAAGCTTGTCTGCTCTTTTCATGGGGCTTCCTCTCTCCTTACAGATTGGCTTGAGTTCTTTCTTCTGCTTCTACACTATGGCACTTCCCTAAATATCTTTCTTCTGCAAATGATCTTCATTATAATGAGGTTCAATGTTCAGAATCTGGCCTATGTATCAGGTAAGGGACTGAGGAAGTCGAAATAACACATTTATGACAGGACTATTGTTGACTATCCCCTGAAGAGCATCCACTAGCGTTTCTTCCAATAGTGACAACGAATGTCCCATTTACTTTTGCTCTCTCTTCATGTGTTTAAGAACTTATCTGTTGGTTAATTGTCTTGTGCTTGGGAGATGTAGATTGTAATCACAGACAATAGTTAAACATTATCTGTCTGAAAGACTGCATAGTTAGCACAGTCCTGAATCTATGGAGCAATTGAATCAGCTACCAAACCATTTTTCTGGTATACTCAATAATGACTACATGCTAATTAGAGTTACAGCGAGGAGACTGAGGACATGAACTGCAGAATAAAATTAACTGGACTTGGATCTTGACTGTCATTCGTGTTTAGGATGATTTGAACATTTTCTCACCTGAAAATGGAGTAATATATATCCTTGATATCAATCCCTTGTCAGATGTGTATTCGGCGAATATACTTTCCCACTCTGTAGACTGTCTTTGTGCCCGAGAACAGATGACTGATTAAAGAAACTTTGGTACATTTACACAATGGAGTACTATGTAGCTGTTAGAAAAGACGAAGTCATGAAATTTACATACAAGAGGTACTACATGGAAAGTATCATGTTAATTTAAATGACTCAGAAAGAAAGGGATAGACATAGAAATATTGCATTCATCTGGGGAACATAGAGTAACAAAATAGGAGACTAACACCCAAGAATGGCCAAGATTAGTACCAGGAATTTTACTCCATGGCTTGGAGGCCAGCCACACATGCTAGGGGAAAAAGGAGCTCAGATAGAGAAGGGAGCACCAAATAAAAGGTATTGGGAGGATCCTCCCAGGATGGGAGAAGCATGCTGAAAGTAGACTATCGACCAAACATGATTGCCACCCATTGCCTCTTTTGCAAACCACAGAACCCAATAGGAGAGAGAGAACAAAAAGGAATGCCCTGCCACAGAGGCAGAGTGGGGAGGGGGGTAAAGGGGGGTGGGAGGGATACTAAAAAAAAAAAAGAAAATGGAGTATTATCTACCCCCTACAGTTTATGTGAGGATTAATTTAAATAGTCCTTACAAGTTTATACACTAGATCCTAGCACCGGATAAGTTCTTAGTAAAATATTTGCTATTACTGTGTTGGTTAAAAACATTGTTTATTTTGTATTTTGGGGTGAGGTTGGGCCACACTCAGCAGAGCTCCCTAACTCTGTGCCTAGGGACCACTCCTGTTAGGGCTTAGGGAAATCATATGTGGTACTGAGAATTGGGGGTTAAAACCAGGTTGGCTACATGCAAGGCAAATTCCCTATAGAAGATTATAATCAACATTATGAACATTGTTGATCTATTTAATTTTCCTTAGTTGTTACAGGAAATTTAGTTGGAGAGTAATAAATCATTGCATATGTAGTGACAATATCTTTAAAAGTTGAATTAAAGTTTATTGGTTTTTTCTAATTTTTTTTGGTTTGTTTTTTTTCTAACTTTATTTAAACACTGTGATTTTCAAGTCTTGTTTATAATACAGTTGTTTTGGGAGTTCAATGTTCCAGCAGTAATCATACCAATAGTTTGATTCCCTCCACCAACGTCCCCAGTTTCCCACCAACTTCCAAGCCTACCCCTTATCAGACACAAAATTATTTTATATATATTGCTTGCTACAACAAAATAGTAAGTGGAAATATCAAAAAATAGTTAAGTAAAGAAACATTTGTGAAAATTGTTACATCTCAAAATGGTGTTACTCAAGACATTGTCTGTGTTTGCGGCTATTTGAACCTTCTACGTTGTTATTTTTGCTTTTTGAGCTTACTGGACTTCTGATATCACTTTCCTATCCAGTTTGATGTGCTCCTACTTGGCTGTTCAGATTGTGGAATTTAGAGATATTGTACGGCTACCTATGCAACTACACACTCTAGGAGCTGTAAAACTGGGACGATTCATAGCCTGACCCACTCCTGAGGAGGCCCCAGAATTCTCAGCCTGAAGACCTATGTGCCTGTGTCTTTCGTCAGCTAATCCCAAGATGAGTTATGAAGCTGTGAAGCTGGGTCTTTGACATGGCAGAGGCTGTGATGTGAGTAAAGGATTCCTGATTCTTATCGATCTCATCCAATTCTTTGTTCTCTGTGATGTACACAAATACTAGTAGCAGTCTCAGATCAAAGATTTATTAATTTTTATAGTTCATAGAAACACAGAGAAAACATATAGAAACAATGCTGACAGTGATAAGTCATACATAGAAACACAGAGGACTCTGGAAATGGAGCTGGAAGAGAGGAAGGAAGGAGTCAGGTAAGGACTGGCAGGGCTTGCTCTTAGGTTTTATTCTCATGTCCTGGACTCTTTTGTTTTCCTCCAAACTTGTTTTCAGTGTGGGAACCCTTCTTTCAGCCTCACAAGCAGCTTCAATGACTAGTCCATGGGGAAACAGAAAATGGCTCTGAATCAAACTTTATTGATTAACCTTAGTGACAATATTTTATGACTTACCTGGTTCTTTTCTGAACACTTTCTGCCAAAGATGTTATCCCAGGTTTTAACACATTGCTTTCCTTTCTTGTTCTAAGGCACAGGTGACAGGGCAAAGATGGAGACTGTAGTGCAGTCAAGAGACAGAGATGAAAGTTGTACCCTCTTAACAATGGGCTAATTTTTGGTCAATTCTTCAATTATATCTTTTTAATCTGTTTGGGGGTCACATTCCCAGGGAGGCTCAGGGGACCATGTGGGGTACCAGCAATTGAACCCGGGTCAGAAGCATGCAAGGCAAGTGTTCTATCCACTGTACTATCTCTCCAGTCACAATTCTTTAATTATTTTAAGGGTATTTTCCCCCAGGCACAAAATTGGAAACACAGTATGTGGCATGAATGTGTTGTGGTTTAATATGTATAAGCAAAAGCACATGTCCAGGTGAGTCTAATGGACTCAAGAGAGGTGTTTTAATGTGGCTAAAAAAAACAGGGACCTAAGACGTAGTACAGAGAGTAGGCACTTGTCCTGCACACAGAGAATCTGTGTTTGATTCCCAGGACTCCATATGGTTCCCTGAGTACCACCAGGAGTAATCCCTGAGTGCAGAATCAGGAGTAAACCCCAAGCATTGTCTGTGACCCCAAAGCAAAACAAGACAAAACAAAAAAATCAAAACAGTACCCCCCAACAAACAAACAAAAATAAAATTAAAAAAACCCAAAAAACCCAGTGCCTAGGGGCAGAGAGATAATAGATGCTCCCATGTGGTATCAGCTGTTACCCTGGTTTGAATCCTCAATTGTTCCCTAACACCTCCAGAGTTCATTCCTCAGAACAGACCCAGGAATAGCATAGCTCCTATTCACTTCCAAGTGTGGTCCAACCCCTCACCCAAAATAAAGATATATTTTTAAAAAAATAGTTTAAAGCTGGGCTGGAGCTATAGCACAGCGGGTAGGGCGTTTGCTTTGCAAGCGGCCAACATGGCCGACCGACCCAAGTTTCATGACATATTCGATATGCCAAACACAGTAACAATTATCACAATGGAGACGTTCCTGGGCCCGCTCAAATGAACTGATGAACAACCGGAGGACGGTGACAGTTAAAAGCTATTATTTTGAACCCCAGCCTGAAATGAAGCGCTATATATTCATTATCTCTTTATTCTTCATAGTAACACTGTTTTCAAAGAAGGAACTTGGGTGTCTAAGAGTGACATATTTAAGCTGCATGTTTAAGTTTATATGGGTAATGAGATGCTGAAAAGGCATACAAAGCCAGACTTGTCCCAAGCATGGCTTTGGTGGTAGTTATTACTGCACTTTATATCCAGGTCAGGATATTTAATTCCTTTGGCAAGATTCTGTTTCTGAATAAGCAACTGACTGATACCTCAGCCTATGTATTTGTGGATGTTGGGTGAATGTGAGGAGCAGCCTGAATAGAAGATAAGCCATTGTGGTTTTTAGTCTTGATGACCCTGGGGTTCTTTGTCACTGCAGCATAACCTAGTATTGATTACTAGATACTCTAATACAGTGATTCACACTGATAACTAAATTATCTCTGTAATTTTCCTATTTTTCAGATAGAGAGAGCAGACTGCATCATTTGAGGGTGGAAAGAAAGACTAGATTTCTGTCAGTGCCAATGAGGCAGGTCATGAAATGAAAGGATCATTTATGTTCTCCACTGGTTTCTTTCGCATTAATCCCCCTATTCTTTTGTGGTGGAGCCAGGTATTGAAATCAGGTCTTCACATACAAACACAAATGTAAGGCATGTATTCTACTATTGACTCCCATTCCTGGCTCCTAATCAATTTCTTTTCCCTACCACAACTTTCTTTCTTAATCTTCCATTTTCCTTGGCAGAAACATCCTTTTACTCTATAAAGATCGAATTCCTAATGTCCATAGCCCTCAAATAGTTTTGAAATAGGAGGAAAGTTCTAAAATCCAGGAAAGCAATGTGTTGACTTCCAAATGTTCTTCATAGGTGTTGTACTGACAATTAATTAAAACACTGTCTCAAGCAGGCCCAGTAACGTCTCCATTATGAGACTTCTTGTTACTGTGTTTGGCATATTGAATACTCTCCGTAGCTTGCCAGGCTGTCCGAGAGGGGTGGACGAATCGAACCTGGCTTGGCCAGGCTGGCTGCGTGCAAGGCAAACACCCTACCACTGTGCTATCACTCCAGCCCTAATTATTATTATTATTATTAATTATTATTATTAATTAATAATTAAAACAATAATAAAAAATTGCCTTAATGTCAAAACCCAAACAGAGAAATAATGCGTTCAATTTCTTAGTTTTCACTTATCTTCAAAGTTTTTACTTCCATTTCTCTTTCATCCCCACTGCATCTGTGTGGTCTGAGGAGAAATCCTGATTAGGAGGCTTGGGCCAGCAGATTGAATTTATTTCTGGCTGAGCCCATCCTGTCATCCAGTTATCATCAATAAATATTTAAATGTCAGAGTAGCGTTCCCCAATGGAGTTCTGGGTATTAGGCCTCTGTGAATCCCAGCTGATTGTTATTAGTTCAATGAAAGCAGTTGTAAATTGCCTAAGAACGCAGAATGGAAGCTATTACAAGTGCGCTTGTCAGTGTAGGCTCACTTCATTGAAAGATGTTTTATATTTGCTTTTGCTTCATTCCAAGAAAATATGAAATGCAATTTGCTTAAAACTAAATGCTCTTTAGTTTCTTGTCCAAATATTGAGCAAGAACAAGTCAGGTTGGAAGAGCCATCTCTGGAATGTATTGTTCTGAATGACTTGAGATTTGCAGGGTTACTTTTGGAGTTAATGTGATATGGCAGGCAAATGCTTTCCACTGAGACGAATTATGTTCTCAAAGATACCTATTTTTTTCTTTTCTCTTTTTAATCTGAGTTAGACAGAGAAGTCAGAAGTAGATAGAAATGAAATGACCCATTATCAAATAATCAATGAAAATGCTACACTCCTGAAATGTTTCTGGATCAATATACAAGTTACCTTTCAGATAGATGAATTATTCTTGTGGAGCTCAAAGAACAAAGCTTGCTTCCAAGCAGACTCCCCCAATGCATTGTGTGTGAAAGCAGAGAAAGAAAGCTTTGCCACAACAGACACTAACAGACGGCCTCCATTCTCTGCCTTTTCTAAACAGTGCCTGATGAGAATATTCTTGGGAATAAGAGTTGGTAAACATTAAGCTAAAGGAATAAACTATTGCTGGCTAAGGGGATACAATTTCATAGTAATCAGCAGATTTTAATTTTATATTTTCTATCCTTGAAATATAATTATAAGAATTCCTACAAGTGTAGTTACATATATCAGAAATATTTTAATTCAAGGATTTTCTTTGTTTTGATGGTAAATATAGAACACATCTTGAAAATGTTTATCCAAAAGAAAATGGCAAAATAAACTACATATAATCATTGCAATATTATCAGTCTTTAAAAATGAGCTAAAGATATATGTGCTATGTGCTGAAATTTATTTAGCCTCTCAGTGCTTGAGCTTTCTCATTTGTAAATGGGAACAATAATAGTGTTTAGTAAGGCTAGAATAAATTTATGTATGTGTTGGATATATATGTAATTTTTTAGTTTGGGAAGAATTAAAATTTAGAGAAGAAACTGAGAAATTCCATAGAGTCAGTTGTTAGAATTCTGTGTCTCTTATCTGAGGAGTGAAAAGTAGGCCACAAGACTACATGCTATATACTAGTTAGTTATATAATTTCATTCTCACAATTATCCAAAGTAGGTATTATTATCCCACCTTGCAGAAGAGAAGGTTAAGACCAAGAAAAACTTACCCAAAGTCATGCAGTTGTGAGTAGCTCACTTCCAGTTTAGGTCCAATGTCAAAGGCACGTTTCCCATGGCCTCATCCATGCTAAGACCGTATCTCACTCCTCTCTGAATATTTACTGCCTAGCATCAGGCTTCAATTCACAATTATCTCTAACTGCTCCATTAAAACATTGAAGATATTTATATTCTTCTTGTTCTTGTTCTTCTTCCTCTCCCTCTTCCTCCTCCTCTTCCTCTTCCTCCTCCTCTTCCTCTTCCTCCTCCTCCTCCTCCTCCTCTTCCTCTTCCTCTTCCTTCTCCCCCACCCCCTCCTCCTCTTTAAAGGCTTCCCTTGTTCACTGTTGGGAGAGCCAGTCAGGAAACCTGTCCTGGACTAACTTCTCTGTATTTAAACTGAGAGATGAGGAACATTACCCGAGTCTCTCCTTGGCTTCCTGTCCACTTCTGTTGTACCGAGAGCCAAGAATCACGGGATCTCTAACACCACTACTTTGTTACTTGCACTTTTGGGTTGGGCTGCCACTATTCCATGCTGCTTCCTGTCAGGGCCCTTCCTGAAACAGTTCCTTCCTGGAACCCTAAGGATCTAAGAGGAGAAAACATGAGGGAGGGAGGAAATAAACATTTGTTCTTAAAGCTTCTACTCAGAAGTGACACTTGATTCCACCCCCATTTCATTGGCTAAAAAGAATCAGAGGGACAGCCATGATACACAATGTGGTGGTGAGAATGTACTATCCCACAGACTGGGCCTCTCTTTGGAGGGCCAGCTTAGGAGAAGCTTTACCAGGAGCAGAAGATCTTCTGTGGAATAATGCAATATACCCCACTACCATACTGCAAGATGAAGTTCCTTAGAGTAGATACATGGTGTATCTACTTTTATTTTATTTTATTTTTATCTATTTTTAATGAATCACCATGAGGTAGAGTTACAGAGTTACAAACTTTCGTACTTAACGTTTCAGTCATATAATGATCGAGGTAACCATCCTTCCACCAGTGCCCATTCTCCACCACCAATGTTCCCAATATCCCTCCCACCAGACCCCCCAACCCCAGCGCTATCCCCCTCTCCCCCGCTTCCTTTGGCAGGTACATTCCCTTTTACTCTCTCTCTCCCTTTGGGTGTTGTGGTATGCAATATAGGTATTAAGTGGCCACCATGTTTGGTCTGTAGTCTACGTTCAGCACACATCTCCCATCCCAAGAGAGCATCCTTTACTTGGTGGTCCCTTGTCTGTCTGAGCTTCTTTTTCCCCCAGCATGCGAGGCTGGCTTATAAACTGTGGAGCAATCCTCCTGATCCTTATCTCTACTATCCTTGAGTGTTAATCTCCCATTCTGTTACTTTATATCCCACAAATGAGTGCAGTCCTTCTATAGGACTGTTTGTCCCTCTCTTTCTGACTCATTTCACTTAGCATGATACTCTCCATGACCATCCACTTATAAGCAAATTTCATGACTTCACCTTTCCTAACAGTTGCATAGTATTCTATTGTGTAGATGTACCAAAGTTTCTTTAACCAGTTATCTGTTCTCAGGCACTCGGGTTTTTTCCAGATTCTGGTTATTGTATACAGTGCTGCAATGAACATACAAGTGCAGTTGTCATTTTTACTATACTTTTTTTATCTCCAGGATATATTCCCAGAAGTGGTATTGCTGGGTCAAGTGGGAGCTCAATTTCTAATTTTTTGATAAGCGTCCATACTGTTTTCCAAAAGAGCTGAACCAGTTGGCATTCCCACCAGAAGTGAGTCCCTTTCTCCCCACGTCCACGCCAACACCGGTTGCTTTTGTTCTTTTGGGTGTGTGTCAATCTCTGTAGTGTGAGATGATATCTCATTGTTGTTTTGATCTGCATCTCCCTGATAATTAGTGATGAAGAGCATTTTCTCATGTGCCTTTTGGCCATTTAGATTTCTTCATTGAGAAAGTTTCTGTTCATTTCATGCCCCATTTTCTGGTGGGATTGGATGTTTTCTTCTTGTAGAGTTCAACCAGTGCTTTTTATATCCTTGATATCAATTCCTTATCAGATGGGTATTGGGTGTATATCTATTTTTTAATTTCTAGAGAGAGAAAAAGACTGGAATTTCATTTCTAACTGCAGGATTTTTGTTATATGCTGTTAAGCATACTTTTGTAATTTTTTTTATTTCAAGATCTTTATTTTATTACGGAAACATGTCTTACAACAGTTTTAATATTCATATAAAGTCTCGATGTATAAAGTTACTGCACCTCCACAATTATCAAAGGGCCAAATACCCTACACTTGGTTTTACATCTGCTCTGCTCTTGCCCCATTCCTCCTTTGGACCGCCCCCTACCTCCCCAACCTGGTAATCTTTTGTAATTTTTAATAGGAATATTTTATGTATTTTTATGCTACATATTATAGGAACATTTATTTATTTATTTTGGGGTCACAACTGACAGTGCTAAGGGGTTACTCCTGCCTCTGCACTCAGGGATCCTTCCTGGTGAGCTTAGAGGATGCCACTGTATGGGGTGCAGGGATAGAACCCAGGTTGAATGCATGTAAAAGGTAAAAGGTAAAGGTAAAGGCCCTCCCGTTGATCGTCGATTTGCTCGAGCAGGCCCAGTAACGTCTCCATTGGAGACTTTGTTGTTACTGTGTCTGGCATATCGAATACTCTCGGTAGCTTGCCGGGCTCTCCAAGAGGGGCAGAGGAATCGAACTCGGGTCGGCCATGTTGGCCGCGTGTAAGGCGAACGCCCTACCCGCTGTGCTATCTCTTCAGCCCTAGTTTGTGTATTTCTTGATTATATAACATATATTTATTGGCGTATTTTATAGGATTCAGTCTTAGCCAAGATGAGCAATTCTCAAAAAAGGGAATACCAGTAGAATTCAAGATCTTCTCTGGGACATCCCATATGAAGACAGAACTGTCTTTGTAAGAGCACAGAATTGCATTTGTTCTTTGAACCTATATTTTTTCATGAGTGTACAATGGGATTTTCAGTTATTTCATTATGTATTAGATCAGAAAAGATTAAATACAGAAGCAGTTAAGAGAACTCACCTACTTTCTTCTATGAGCACAAGGTATTAAGGAAATTTGCAAAAATGTAAAACTATACCACTCTTCTCCCTAATGTTCTTATTTTGGGTATTACAGTCATGTTTCATAAAAATGTTGTTGTTGTTTTGTAACCACACCTGATGGTGCCCAAAGATTACTCCTGGTTCTGTTCTCAGGGATCACTCCTGACAGGGGTTGGAGGATCATCTGTGATGCCAGATTAGCTGTGTGCAAGGCAAGTGCTCTACCTGCTGTACTATCTCTTCAGCCCTGGTTGTACATTTTTGGCTTTAATTTCTAATGTGGCAAATATTGGTACTATTTACAACACATATTTTAAAGCTCTTTAAAGTCCTTCAAAATTCTTTTAAAGGTATGAAGAGTTTCCAAGAACAAACTATTAAAAAAAATTCTTTTCTAAAACAGTGCAGGAGGCCCTGCCTGTCTCAATGAAAGCATTAGTTGGAAATATCATTAAGCACAGTTAAGCTTTCCTTGGCCATACTGAAGATAGCATGCAGCCCTGTGGGTTCTTATAAATACTGTTATTTTTCATAATCATCACCAGTGTTCCATATCTTGTACTTCCTGAAGGGGCGAGATGATTAGTTTGTTAAAGAAGATTGGTTGCATGAATTATCTTCAGCCTTGTAGAAGATCACAGCTTGATGTTGCATCAGTAATGAATAAGAAAAATGGTGATATATAACCCCAAGAAGAAAAATGCTGCTTTCTAATAAGAGGCACTCATGATTCCATGTTGTCTTGTAACTTTATCACGCTGTCTCACAAGTTTCCACACTGAAGGATTGAAAACAAGCCACATGTTTATCCTGATGAATAAAAATAATGAAGACTTTGTAGGAAGTTCTTTTCAGGTTTTATAGTGCTTTCTACATATAAACTCATTAAGCCTCTTTGTACACTGTTGATTAAGCTAAGCTTGTTTTATTTATTTATTTATTTAATTTTTTGCTGCTGTCTTTGTACTTACACCAATATCTTCTTCTCCCCATGAATATTGTTGTATAGTCTTTTCTCTTTCTCTCTGATAAAAAAGTCCTAACAAATGAATCTCATTCTGAAAGTTCTGAAAGGATGGTTCCGGGTAGATTAACTGCAAACAATATCACTGTAAGCATTTTCACTGTCTAACTAACTGTCTATAAGGCAAGTTTCCACAAAAGAAGAGAGAACTAACTAGCTGACAGTTTGACATTTCTTCATCGATGAATCAATCTGCCAGCCACCTTTGCAGATTGCTGGAGCGATAGCACAGCGGGTAGGGCGTTCGCCTTACAAGTGGCCAACATGGCCGACCCGAGTTCGATTCCTCCGCCCCTCTCGGAGAGCCCGGCAAGCTACTGAGAGTATTCGATATGCCAGACACAGTAACAACAAAGTCTACCGAGAGTATTCGATATGCCAGACACAGTAACAACAAAGTCTCCAATGGAGACGTTACTGGGCCCGCTCGAGCAAATCGACGATCAACGGGAGGGCCTTTACCTTTTACCTTTACCAATGTATTTAAGCAAGTCGTTAGTTTGGTTTCATTTCTCCATTGATGGAAACTATAAGAAACCTGCTTCTGGCAGCTCCTATTTTCTAGAAGAGCCATATGTAAGCTGCCTGAACACTTGGAATTCATGAGCCCAGTCATTTAAAAAGTGAAATTTTAAAATCAAGGTGTATGAACAAACATCAGACCCAGAAGACAAGTGCTTAGGTCCAAGTCACAAAAGAAAATCATTTGTTTGGGTAGTGTTGCTATGAATTTATATAGTTATAAAAACACATTAGAATTGTTTTAATTTTATTAAATTTAATTTTCTACATTTTATCATGTTCTTTTTAAGTTCCCCACCCACATTTCTCACTTTTTGGGGGGTGGTGGAGTGGACTTGGACTAAATCTGGTGGTACTCAGGAGCTATTCCAGGTTCTGTGCTCAGGAATGACCCCTGGTGGTGCTTGGGAGACAATATGTGGTACTGGAAATCAAACCAGAATTGGCTGCATGCAAGGCAAACACCTTTCTACTGTTTTGTCTCTCTGGCCTATTTCTCCACTCTTTTACCACACACACATACAGACACACACACACACACACATACAGACACACACACACAGACACACACAAACACATGACTTATGTGCATAACATTGCCAAGAATTCATACAAATGAAAAAAGTCATGTCTTGGAATGTTCTTTTGAATGTCCCTCTTTTAGTCTTTTTTGTTGTTGTTTGTTTGTTCTTGGGCCATTCCCAGTGGTGCCAGGGCTTACTTCTGGCAGTGCTCAGGGGACATATGGGGTGCTGAGAATTGAACCCAGGTTGGCCACATGCAAGGCTCTACCTGCTATACTATTTCTTGGGCCCTTTTATATTAGTCTTCTTTACAACAAAATCACCTCATGTACAATTAGTGCTCATAGTGAAGATGGTTTGGCCAAACTGCCAATAGTGTTTTTTTGCAATCAGTGAGAGTTATATAATGTACCACTTTTCATTCTCTGTCTCGGCTTCTAGAAAGCTCGGTACTTACATGCTATTTACTTTTGGTGATTTTTATTCTTCTTTCTTGCAAGTTATTTTTGTTTTGAATACAGTCACACAAGATGTAATTTTAATTAATGAACAAAAACCCAAAACCAGGTACAGGATGGCCTTTAACCATCAATAGGGTGGTAACTTAGCATGTCAAAAACCTTACTCTGGGCAGAAATTCTTTCTTGATATATCACATTTCTGTTATTAATGCTGGAAACTCCCTTTGTCCTTCTGACAGCTAAGGTATTTGTTCTTTATAAAGCTGCTCTATTACGAAGATAGTATTATGAGGTGGAGTCATATCTCAGTCCCCTCAGTACTTATTAAGACACTGCAGGTTGTGTTTATTTGCCTAGCCAGACTGAATGCTTTATTCTAGGAATCTGAGAAAAGAGCTTGAAATTACTTCAGAGGATTGGCTGGGACATAGGGGGTGCTGTCAGGAATCCCAAGGGGACAAAAAGGATTAATATGGGGTTACTTGGGGTAAGAGTGGGCTAAGAGTGTGGGAAGATGAGTATTCACCAAATCCTGGTTGCACTAATGAAGAGGCTATGACAGGGTGCATGGAGCTAAGAACCGCAGTAAGTGCTGCTTATTTCAGAGTAGCTGCATATCCACGAGCAATGAACCAGAGCAACAGTTAACAGTCAAGAGTTAAAATTCTTTGTCCTCTGGCTTGAATTCTTTAACCACCAGAAAACTGCTTATCATGAGCAGGATGGTGGATAACTTCCCTTGTCCTGATCTTAACAAATATTTCTGTAAAATTCACCATTAACCATTAAGTCAGCTCAACGTGTTTATTTGTCCTTCCGTCTATAAATCTAGAGTACTTATTACACTTGATTGTAATTATTACAATTATCATCACCTCTTTCCATGTTTTTATTGTCCTTCCATATTATGAGTTTTATGAAGAATGAATATTTTTACTAAATTCCTTTTTAGGCACGTATTTATATAGTTGCATGATTCCCCTCCCCTTTCTTTTTGGGCGATTAAAGTGGGAATTGTAAAAATAGGTTTGTTAATATTGAGTTATTGTGGGAGTAGAACTTACTTTACATATTGCTTTTTAACTGTATTTCTGGATTCTTCTTGTTAAGGTTTTGTCTTAACAGGTGTATCTTGGCCATTTGGAAAGAACTGGAAAGTTTCACTTTGGTCCATATGATCTGGTCTATAACCTTGAAATGAGCAGTATCTTGAATGTTTAAGAGAATTCACAGAGTTCCACAGGAATCTTGGAAACAGTTTTTTGCCTGTCAGTCTGGAAAGACAATCCACATGTCCCTAATGACACCTTTCATTATGAAAACTGAAGGAAGGAATTATAAGTGCCCAGTATAGTATGATGCATTGGGAATTGTTATCTATTATTGTTTATTAAGAGAAAATTGTGTGTGGAACTTTTTATTAGGGAAGGAAAGACTAACAGTGTTCCTTTACTCTTCTTGATTTATTCCAGAATAAATTGGAATCAGCTTAGAGGAGCCTTTACCACAACATGCTCCCTGGAACCCCAGCCCCACACTGGCTACTTGAAGGGACCATTCTGGGATCAAATACCATTTAGAGATTATGATGACCATTAGCCACTAAACTGTTGTAAAGTTTTCTAGTCAGTGTCATTCACTGTGTTTAATTTAATATTTCTTCCATTTGGGGTCATGGCACCTTTAGTATAATCTATTAGGCCTTTGGGAAACCTAGTTCCAAGACCATAAACTACTTCATTTCCTCAATGACTAAAGACTCAGGGTCACATAGCAACTTGGAAAGGTGCAAGAAGGCAGAAACCTTTGTATTCTCTGGTACCTCCCCCGCCCGCCCCCCCCCCCCCCCCCCCACACACACACACACACATCCCAAGTCACTCAGAACCTCACAGAGCAGTTGCTTGAAAAAGTTTTGGGACCTGAAAATGGTGGACCATTGAGTGCATGAACTGGAAAAGAACTTGGATATCTCAACTTGAGGACTTAGGTTTTTATTAATAAGACACCTTTCAGCTAACACCTTTCCAGAAACAAAATTCTTTCCCCAAGATAAGAGATAATAGTGCTTTCTTCTTTCAGATAGAGTTTCCAGATAAAACATAGGAGGTATGCAATATTTGGGATGTGTGTCTACCTAACAAAGTGTTGTCTATCTGAAATTTAAATGTAACTGGGCATCCTATATTTTAAATTTTCTAAATCTGGCAGTGCTACTCTTCAGGGGAACAGCATGGAAACCTTTTCATTTGCTAATGTTGCTAGCTAATCACCTTGTAAAGTGATTCCTACCCCAGACACAGATGTGTATTTGATTTTTCAACACATCACAGGGTCAATCCTTTTAAGTGGGTGTAAGAAGATAAACCGATTATGTACAACTTGGTTTCTCTTAAGTTCCTGCTGAGATGGAAAGCTTTTGTGTAAGCAGGACCATGGCAGAGCCTTGATCTCAGCCACCTGGGCCCCAGGCCATGGGAGCAAGCACCCAGATGGTCTCATCCGCTTTGTGGCACCATGTTCTCGGCCCCCCCCCCAACCCCCCCAGGAGCAGCTCCGGCGAAGACGGGCAACGCCAGGCGAGGGAGCAGGGAAAGCAAACTTCTCACACAGGAGACTGGTTAGGCTTCAAAGAGGGAGAACACTCAAAAGGTGATCCTTTTAGAAAAAAAAAAGTCTGCAGCTTGCACTCGAGGCTTCATTCATTTTGTGCAATACAGACTGGGGCATAGATGGCAGATGAGCAACGCTTTAAAGAGACCTCTTGTTCCCCATCCATATTTGTCCTGCCCCACAGAGATGCACTGAAGCCTCACACAAACCATCCATTATGGCTTTGCCAGAAGGATGCTGACTGTAAGACAATTAAAGAATTTAAAAAGAGCAGAGGAAGGAAAAAAAAAAGGCAAATCTCAAGTCTTTTCTGCTCTTTCTGCTGCAAGTGACTTTTCCCTCCTCAGTTCATATGTGTTTATGTAAACTCTAATTTAGGATCCAGTATGTCAGGCCAGAGAGATAGCTCAATGGGCTCAGCACATGCTTTGTATGCAGGAGGCGTGGATTTGGTCCTCCGCACTGCATGGTTCCCTGAGCATGGAGCTGGGAGTAGTCTCTGAGCACCACAGGGTGTAGCTCTGAATTCTCCCTACCTTCATAAAAACCCCATGTGTCTTCAGATAGCTTTGTGCTCAGGACCTTTTTCTGTGGGCTATTTCTGAACTATATACTAGTGTGATTTCACTTCTGTAGAGAAGGTTTCAACTTGCTTAAGTACACTATCATTCGTTGGCTTGCTTATTTTATAAACGTCACTGTCCGTCACTGTCCTCCTGTTGTTCATTGATTTGCTTGAGCAGGCCCAGTAACGTCTCCATTGGAGACTTTGTTGTTACTGTGTTTGGCATATCGAATACATCACGGGTAGCTTGCCAGGCTCTGCCATGCAGGCAAGATCCTCTCGGTAGCTTGCCGGGCTCTCCGAGAGGGGCGGAGGAATCGAACTCGGGTCGGCCATGTTGGCTGTGTGCAAGGCAAATGCCCTACCGCAAACATTTAGAAAAATATTCTTGGGGGGATAGGGGTGGGGGGATATTATCCATGGTGGTGGAAAATGGGCACTGGTGGAGGGATGGGTATCTGATCATTGTATAATCGAAACCCAAGCACAAAAAATAGTAAATCTACAACTGTACCTCATGGTGTTTCACTAATAAAAAAAAAATATTATTCTGTGCTGGGAAGTGTGAGCAAGGCATAGGAGAGAGAGAGAGAGAGAGAGAGAGAGAGAGAGAGAGAGAGAGAGAGAGAAATAAAGCACTGTGCACGCCCTCCAGGAGCTGACAGGTTAAACAAATATTTGGAATTCAATGTGCTAAATCAATAGAGGCGACTTCAGTACAGATTAGCTGCAAAGAGGGACTGAGGGATCACACCTATGGGACGTAGTGCAGAGGGGAGAGTGGCACAGAGATTTATGAATCCTGAGGAATACACTTCTAGGTGTACAGAGGGCAGACAGAGGAAAGCAGGTGCAAGGACCAGGGCAGTTGAACTGTTAGGACTTGTTTGGTGAGAGACTTACACTGACGAAAGATGGCCTACTGGGACCCAGGAAGAAAAGCAGCATGACTTCATACCCTATTTTCATGTAAAAACAAACTTAATATTAATATTCAGTATATGGTTTATGGTTGGGTTTATCCATTAAGTAGATAGGTTTGGCTGGATGCACATTCAAAATTGCTTTGCCAAAAGGGAGCATTAGTGAACAAACGAATTTGGATCAAACTAATTCTACCCTGCTGCAGTGAGAAAGCTGGGGATTCCACAGACCAACAGGAGTCTAGGTCAGTGTTCTCCAATCCTTTCTCACCTGTGGACTGGTACTTGTCCTGCATATTGGTCCACAGACCAGTAGTTAAAACCAAGGCAATAGACCAATGGTACTCAACACCTGCTGACCAGCTCTGCTCTGTGGATCAGTGGTTAAAGACCACTGGCTTAAACTACAGGGGTTTATTTTTCCTATTGTCCTAAAGCCTGGAAAGTCTAATATCCAGGTTCTCAGGATTCACTCTGTGGTGTGGCTTCCAATGTGTCCTCACAAGAGGAGAGAGAGGTCTTGCTGTTTTTTGCTGATGCAATTCCAGCACCAGCTTCATTAGGGCAAGGGTATACCCCCCTTTTTTTTCTTTTTAAAATTTTTTTATTAGTGAATCATTATGAGGTAGTTACAGACTTACAAACTTTTGTGCTTGCGTTTCAGTCATACATTGATCGAGTACCCATCCCTCCACCAGTGCCCATTCTCCACCACTAATGATCCCAGTATCCCTCCCACCACCCCCCCATTCCCCCTCCCATCACCTCTGTGGCAGGGCATTTAGGGCAAGGGCTTATGGCTTCCTTAAACCTCACTGACCTCAAAGGCTAGGAACATGGCTCAAGTGGGTGAGCTCTGAGGATGTGGGCTCAAGGCTCCAAGTTTGCTCCCTAGTACCATATTGTCCTCTCCACCACCAGGGGTAGTCTAATTTGATAGAAATAATAACTGCATTTAGAAGGCAGTTGTAGATAGAGCTAAAGTCTTCGGCAATGTTTGGGGGACATGTTTCAATCCTTGCCACATGCTCGCTGAAACTTAAGGACCCCTAAAGCCAATAATAACTTTTTTTTAATAATAACTTTTGATGTAGGCCCTTTTGTTTACGAATCTGAAGACGATAAATTAAGTTTTTTAGTTCCTCTATTGCTGTTCAGATTAATGCCATTCAATAGAAACGCAAAAGGGTTAATATTAAATCAAATGGGTAATTTGTTTCTTTTTTCTTCAGGGTGGGGTATATTTGCTTAGGGCTTATTCCTGGCTCCATGCTCAAGAATCACCCTTGGTGGGGCTTGGGGGGAACATAGTTTGATGCTGGGGTTTCAACCTGAATCAGCTGTATGCAAGGCAAGCGCCTTAGCCACTGTACTATCTCTCTGGGACCAATTTAATGTTTTTTAGTAACCACATTGGGGGAAAGTGCAAATAAGAGGTAAAATTAATTTTTAATAGTCATTTCATTTAATTCAATATATAAACTATAATTAATTCAATGGTCAGTATAAAATATTCATAAGAAATAGTTTACAATTCCTTATACTAAATATTAAGTATTATTTTATACTTCGAGCTCATGTAGATTCAAACTGTTTGGATTGCAAATGCTGAGTGGCCCACGTGGGCTAATGACTACCATATTGGACAGTCATTCTTAGATTATTACAACCTTCAATCTGCTAGATTTCAAGGAGCAGACAAGACGTGTGATGAGCATGCTGTATATGTGGCATTATTTTAAAGAGAGGCTTTGTGATTCTGATTAGTCCTAAAATGTTTTTCTTAACATCGCTCTTAATCAGCAGCTTAAGATATCACATTTGAGCAGAAAGCAGAAGCCGAAGGCACATCCTAATAGTGAAAGAAATTCCCTCCATGGAGTGTGAGTGTTGTTTACCGTTTACAAAAGGAAGCACTTATCTGCCAGGGATACTGAGGAGAGGAAGGCGGGGGATGGGGGGAGCAGTTGAGGGGCTGCAGGGCTGGGTGAAGACTGGGCCAGGCAGATGGGATGATTGTTTGCCCTTAAATGAAAACTGAGCTGCATTGGATTTATCACCCTCAGCTGTCACTTCTCACCTCCACTGAACCTTTCCCAAGACCACAATAAATGTCACTTCAGAGGTTCAGAACCAGGTTTCAACCAGGGAGCACATATTAATTCTAAAACAGGCGCTGTCAAACAAAGCAGCATCTGCAGTACATGCAGGGGCTGGGTGAGTCTATGGAGAAAGTTCCTTGGATTTTATACAATGAAAAAAGCATCAGGCTCGTTGTGAGCTTACTTTGTTTAAAGCTCACAGGGCCACATTTGAGATTCTCCAGGGCTACAGGCACCTTATTGGAGCTGAAGGGTGTCTTGGGATGCACTAGAGCCCAGATGCTTTCAGTTACTTTAAAGACAATAAATTGTCTTGTTGGAGGAGATCTGGGATGTTTGGCTGTAAAAAAGAAAACTTGGTGGAAAGAACATGAAAGATCAATCTGATAAAAGTTGAAGAGGAAAAATCCTCTTTTGAAAGAGGATTTTGATTTGTTCCTGTGTAGCCCAAATGGACAGATTCTAAGCTTACTCCAAAGAAAACATTTTTAATGAGATCATGGCATTGTTAATCAAATATCCAGTTATTTCCCTCAGGAAACTTTGATCTAGTACCTATTCTGGTTCAAGCACTGTCACTTATTTCAATTGAACAGCACAGCATTTCGGCCAGGAAGGTATTATGACCCCCTTCCAGATGTGGTGCCTGGTTTCAAGGCCATCCCTAGTCAAGGGCAAGGGAGCCCCACCACCCCTTGGCTCGTGAAGTGCTCGATATTCTGAGCAGACCTCTGCCTCAGACAGGAAATCCAATGCAAACCGCATTTGCTCGCTGCAGGTCTGGAAGAGAACCAGCTTGTCTATGCTGGGCAGTGGAATTTGGGTCTTACAGATGCAAGAAACACATGACAAAGAAGGGCATGAAGTTATAAAAATTTGTATTTAAACTGGTACCTTCCCAATTCTCGTCTATGATTATGTGGACCATGGCAAATCCTGAATTCTTTGTAAACCTTATAAAGGGATTTCCCATCCCCTATGCAATTTGCATGATCATACTCAGTCTTTTTGAAAAGATTTATCTTGCAGTGTCCATGAGATATGTAGAATATACAACTCCAGAATGGTTATTTATTTTCCTTTTGTTCTCACGGCAGACTGTGTTGTGAGTAAACTACCTCCTACCTCTTATAGCAAGAAGTAGACATACATAGCTATGTAAATGCACACACATATGTGTATATATAATACTCAATTAAGTGGCTAATATTGAGTATTTATTATATGACAGTATTTTCTTTACTATCCATCCAGTGACAGGCTTCTGTGTTCTGAGGATTTACTGAGCTTAACTCATTGCTCAAGACATTGCTGCTATAATGCAGACCTAGTGATTGCCTCGGCCTTTTAGAGGAGGAAACAGCCACAAAGTGGTCCTATCACATGGCTAGAGTTGAACAGATTGTCACTGGTAGAGTTAGGATCCAAGCCAGACACAGGATCCTGTACAATACAATGGACCACTGCAATGTTGTCTCCTGGCTCAGCAGAGCACAGTTTTCCCCCCAATCCCCACTATGGAGCTCAAGCACACTTGTAAGATCCTGGTGGCATCAAAAATTTGCCTTGTCCCATGGGGTTGTCATAAGTGGCTCTGAGATCTGTCGATAAATGCACATTCAAGGAGACTGACAGAATCAAGTACTCTCCTTTACAAACTTAGCCTGAGATAAAGAAGGGATCAAAACTCTTTTGTCAACTTATTTCCTGTTGATTACATGTGAAGATAGTACTATTAGAGATATATTGGATTGGATCAAATACATTATTAAGGTGAATCTTTTCACTGTCTTAGATGTGATGTCTAGAAAATTGAAGATCATGGACCTGCATTTCCATGGGGGCAGCGCTGGCCTTGACTGTATCTGCCTGAGTATCTGTTCACTCATTTGTTTGCCCTGGGGTCTGGCAGGCATCCACAGTGTTCATAAGATGGATTTGGCTCCTGTTCGCATGTCGCTCAATATTCTGGGGAAGCTAGTGAATCTGGGATGGAGAAGGACCCTGAGAAATTATGCTGTGAGAAATTTATTAATGATTATTGTTATTTTTAGCTAGTTCAGGAGAGACGGAAGAAAGGGGACTGACTCTGAGGTAAATAGGTCCTATTCACTAAATATGTACTATGATGAAGCTGGGTCCTGAGAGGCAACTTCCCTGAGGAAAGAGTTGGAAGAACCAATCTGTGTGAAAGATCTGTGTGCCCCTTCTGAGCCCTGCCCTTGAGAGCAGGCATGGTGCAACTGTGGTTGTGGTGCAATTGCATGCCATGTTCAGGCATTTTGCTGTGTGGGTGTAATTTTGGGGAGCTGTGTTTCTCGGCATGGACTAGAATGGTCCACCAGAAAGCACCAGGGACTTCTCAGGGAGCTGGGCACTGTTGAGTCCTCCCTATGCTGGGGCTTCCATTTCTCCCACAGGACAGCTTCCACTGCGTCTCACTTCCTCTGTCCCCACCACTCTGACACACTTGTTCTGCCCCTGTGCATTTCCTTTACTACCCATTCAGTGACAGGTTTCTACGTTGTTTCTCTCCAAGATAAACGATGCCTCTGTTACTCCAATAAGGATCACTGTCACTGTCCTCCCATTGCTCATGGATTTCGAGCGGGCCCAGTAACATCTCCATTGTGACAACTGTTACTGTGTTTGGCATATCAAATACGTCACGGGTAGCTTTCCAGGCTTTGCCTTGTGGGCGAGATACTCTCGGTAGCTTGCCGAGCTCTCCGAGAGGGGCAGAGGAATTGAACTCGGTCGGCCATGTTAGCCGCTTGCAAGGCAAACGCCCTACCCACTGTGCTATCACTCCAGCCCAACAGTATATGATTAAATTTTAAAACCAAAAAGTTTAATACTAAAACATTTATCCAATAAGGATACCAACTTTTAAATCTGCTATAACCTGGGGGCTATAAAATGTTCCTAATTAAAAAACAGAAAGAAACTTTAAAAAATGTTCCAAATTTGTCCCTTGAGCATTCTCTATTTCCATGACAAGTTTCAATCGAGTGCTTATTGTTTTTTTTTAAATTTTGGGGCTATTCTGAGAAATATTCAGGACTTACTCCTGGCTCTGTGCTCAGGAGGGACCCAGGGAACCACATGTGGTGCTGGGGTTGAAGATAGGTCAGCCATGTGCAAGACAAGAGCTCTATTTTTTGTACTAACTCTCTCACCTCCCTATATGGCCTTTGAACCATCCCTCAACTCAAATTTCACGAGTGATAATTCTGGCCAGTTCCTTTCATAAACAAGAGCATCAATAGGCTCTATCCAAACTGGCTCCATAAGGTAAGTGGGCTCGAGGACCTCAGCTTTGATGCATGCCTCAGATGCTCTCAGGAGGCCAGAGGTCACTGCACTTTGTCCACATCAACTATAGAAAGAGGGAAATTCAGGATCTCACCCATATTTGGGGTCTGGCAAGACTTTTGTCATCCAGGGAACTGGTGAGAATCTGAGAACCCTCTGAGTAGCTCAGGAGCACTCTTTTGTTTTGTTTTGGGAACACCTGGCAATGATCAGGGCTTAATCTTTTTTTTTTTTAATTTTTTTTTATATTTATTGAATCACCGTGGGAAAGGTTACAAAGCTTTCAGGTTTATGTCTCAGTCATGCAAATATCAAACACATTTCCCTTTACCAATACTTTTTTTTTTTTACCATGAAGAACCCCAATAAAACCCCACCCCTCACCCCTCCCAGTCCCTGTGGGGCAGATGAATTCTAGTTAACACTCTATCTGCTTTGATTAGATTCATTGTTTCAATAAAAGATTCACCACTATTATTTAGAGTTTACCCCCCCCCCCCCCAAATCAGACATGCTGAAAAAGCATTGTGACGTGATTTGCTTTCTACAGCTGGGTTCAAGAATTAAATGTTGGTTTTGGATTTCTGCTATTTTACTTATTGACCCTGGAAGTATTTCTACTGAAAGTCAGATAGTTAAGAAATTGGTTTCTGTGCTCTGGAGTCGTGGCCGTGCTGGAGAGCCGCTAGTGGGGGGCAACTGGTGGCCTCGGTAGGGCGTGAAGGGCGGACCGAAACGCCCCCTTCGATCAGGGCTTAATCTTGGCTTTGCACTCAGGAATTTTTCCTGGTGGTGCTCAGAGGCCAGTAATGGGTGCCAGGGATCAAAAGTTGGTTGACTGTGTGCAAGGGAAACATCATCACCACTGTACTATATTGCTCTGGTTCCACTCTGGAGCACTTTGAGGGGTTTGGTTTCACTGGGCCATAGGTGCTTAACCCCATTGACAAGTTCCCCTCAATCAAAAAAGGAAGCCCAGCACTCTTTGCAACTCTTGGTACGTTTCTGTCTGTATAATTCTATGGCTTAAGACAGAGTGATATTGGAGATCCAATCTCAGGATGAAAGGGAAAATCCAAGGAGACTTTCATTTATCACACTGGAGGGAGGCAATTTTCAGACTCTCTTCACTAGATTTTCATCAGCTTTGTGACTTCTGCCACTCCCCAGCCCTCAGCCCCCACCCTGGTGGTTCCTTCTTTTTTTTTTTTTTTGGTGGCGCTCTGGAGCTCTCCAATGCTGCTCATTCTGTTTCACGCAGAGGATTCCAGGACCACACTCAGCTCCCAGGATCTACCAAATGGCCTGGTGCTGGCAGACATGTGCATTGACCACTGAATTATCCCCGGGGCCTCAGCCACCCACCTTCATTATTCTATTTTCTCCTTGTTGGTTAGCAAACAAACAAACAAACAAACAAGAAACAAACAAAAACCTGAATGTGCAGTGTGAAGGAAGGCAGAAAAGACAGACTGGTTCTGTGACCATCAAAATCACAGTCTTAGGCCAGGAGTAAGCTCAAAGGTTTGGGGACACATGCTTTGCATGCAGGAAGCCTGGATTCAATTCCCAGCACCTGATACAACCTTTAAACAAAAACAGTCTCTTGCAGCTGACTTCATGTTAGCGTATCACTGTGGTCTGTTTCTTGGGGAAAGCCAGGGGAATGTTGCTCCGTTCTTCTGTAAGTAAACACCCCTGGACCATCCTTCTTCCCCATATGCTTTGGTCTGGCTTCTTCCCTGATCCCTGTAGCTGCTTCACAGATGCACATTGAGAGGAGATTCTGTTCCCAGTAGGTCCTGTGCAGACCCTGGATGGCCTGCGTCTCCTTCCAGAGCTGGGTCTTGGTTCAGCTGAGGCTTGGGCTCTCTGCTCAGGTGCGCCCGGGGGTAGCCTGTCAGCTCCCCAGCTGAGGTGTGAGTTCCAGGGGACAGAGAGACTGGTTACAAGATCTTTTCAGCACTGAGGCAGAGTGAGGGGAAGGAAGCTGTGTTCTAGGTTGACAAGTTGAACAAGAGGGGCTGGAGCAATAGCACAGAGGGTAGGGCATTTGCCTTGCACGCAGCTGACCCGGGTTCAATTCCCAGCATCCCATATGGTCCCCTGAACACCGCCAGGAGTAATTTCTGAGTGCAAAGCCAGGAGTAACCCCTGTGAAATGCCGGGTGTGATCCAAAAAAAGCAAAAAAAAAAAAAAAAGGTAAGTTGAACAAGAGATGCTTCCCCAGGGGGAAGGTTTGCTCTAGTGACAGAGCCTGGAGCTGTTTCCAGTCCTGGTGGCAGCTGCAGGGGAGTCAGAACTGTTGGTGGAAGGGGAGGGGAGGGGAGCTGGTGGCATCAGGAAATCCATTTCATTTAATTGGTCCTTTTAAATCTTGCCTGCCAAAGAGGGAGCCAGGCAAACAGATAATGACAATGGCTGGGGGTGGGAAGTAGTAAGATGCAAAGGGGAGCACTGGCTGGGAAGCTTTCTCTCAGATCCTTCACCTGCGCCCTGGGCAGAGGGCAGGAAGGCAGAGGTTCTTAGTCTCTGAGAACAAAGGAAACTGAAGGGACAAAGAGCAGCCAGGCTGTGGTCCATGACAGGCAGGCCAGAGCCCCAAGAAGCACTAGCAACGGGGCAGGTTACAGGGTTCCAGCTGCTCACCTCAGACACAGGTCACAGATTGAGGACAGTGTGGGACAGGACCTGGTCCTTCATGGGTCAGAGAGAGAAAGATCCAGAACCACTGACTTAAACTGGAAAATCACCTGAAACTTCCCAAACATCTGGGCTTTGTATGTAGATGTATGTATGTAGATCTTCTGTATGCCACTCAATGACCTTCAGACTCAAGAGCTTGTCTAATTTGGCGGTGCCAAGGGGGTTGAGTGGAGCTGCTGTCCTGGCCATGGGGACGTGGGCCACAGCTATTCAGAGCAGCTCCACAGCATTTGCTTTCTGACTTGCTTGAGAGTCTCTTGGTCCAACTGGGAATTCGGATTTTCTGAGGAAGAGCACAAGTGTAAACTGTGTTCTTGAAAGCTCAGCTCCGAGCAGGCCTGAGGCAGAACTGCAGGCGAGGCGTGTGCAGGGAACCTTCTGCTTCCAGGAGGCCTGGCTTTCCCAAGGCTGCCACTAAGTCCCTTGGCTCCACAGGCCCCTCCCAGAGACATATTTTCCTAGATAGCAAAGAGAGAGGGAAACAAAAGGAGGTTCATATATCACTAAATGAGAACGATTAAATTAAAAGGGCTCTAACGTATACGATAGAAATATTTGAGGTCTGGAAAAGGCAAAACATAGAGCAAAAAGATTCATGTTGCCAAGATCTGATTTTGGAGGGAGAAATACTAGGAACACAGATTTTGTTATTATTTTAATTTAGTTATTTTTTTTGTTGTTCTATTTTTGGGCCATACCCAGTGATCAGGGCTTACTCTTCGCCAAGCTCAGGAGACCATATGCTGGGATTGGTACCTAGGTCAGCTGCATGCAAAATAAGCAGCTTAACCATTATGCTATCTTTCTGACCCTCATAGAAGATTTTTTAGGGCAGTGAAATGCTCTGCGGGACCCTGGAATTTGGGACACATAAAAATTGTAGGGCTGTGCATACTGATGGAATATCCAACACCAAGAGTGACCTTTAAAGTAAGATGGGAAATGACAAGCTAAGTGAAGTTTCAGGAATAAGTAAGAAATGTTCTGGGGCTCAGGTTGCTCACAGGGGAAGACCAGCATGTATGGTGGATGGCAAAGCTCCATCTTTCTCCCTATTTTTCTTTGAAACTGTTTGAAATAATCACTTGTAATCCTATTGTTCATCGATTTGCTCAAGCAGATGCCAGTAACATCTCCATTCATCACTGTTGCGTGCTAGTGTAGCCCAATGGCGTCTGCTCGCTCCAGGAGCAAGAAGAGCATCAAACCATTCATTAATGAAGAAGTCCAACCATCTCATAGGTGGTCGACCAGGTTTTCTTTTGACATCCCGTGGAATCCTGTCGGTAATGGCTCTAGTCCAGTGGTCATCACCAAATCGCATTACATGTCCGGCCCATCTGATTTTTGACCCCTTGGCAAAGGAGGCAGAGTCCCTGATCTTCGATTGTTGATGGAGGTTGAAACTCAGGATTCCTTCTCTCACTTGAGTGAAACGTGATACTCCAAGCATAGCTCTTTCAATTCCTCTTTGGGTGACCTGAATAGCATTCTCATCCTGTTTTCACAGGACCCAGGTCTCTGAGGTGTATGTTAGTGCAGGAATAATGGTGGAGTCGAAAAGATGAGGCCAGAGCTGAAGTTTCTTCATCCTCTTAACCACTTCTTTGATGCTCTTGAAGGCGTTTCACACTGCTCTCTTCCTCCTGTACAGCTCAGGTGCCAGGTCGTTCATCATGCTGAGTTCTTGACCTAGGTACACATCACTGCTGCATTTGGAGATGTTTGTTCCGTTGAGAGCAAATGGAACATCAGAAACTAGTTCATTTCTCATGAACATTGTCTTTGCGAGATTCAGCTGCAGTCCAACCTTTCCACACCCATGGTTGAAGTCGGCCAGAATTCGTGCCGCTTGGCTGATGTTTGGTGTTATTAGAACGATGTCATCATCGAAGCGGAGGTGGAAGTGGTATAGTTGCTGACCGTCTATCCTCACTCCCATTTCTTCCCATTCCAGTCATCGCATGACATTCTCTAGGGTGGCACTGAAGAATTTCGGTGAAATGGTATCACCCTGCTGAACCCCTCTCTTGACGTCCATGATCACTTCCTTGTAGAATGGTGAGATCCTGGTGGTGAATCCATAATACAGCTCTTGGAGGATCCTGATGTACTGAGTTTGAATGCCCTGCTTGGCTAGGGCTTCGATGACCCCTTCAGTCTCAACAGAATCAAATCACTTAATCACTTAACTTCCCGTTAGTTGTCGATTTGCTCGAGCGGGCACCAGTAACGTCTCCATTTGTCCCTGTCGTGTGCTAGTGTAGCCCAATGGCATCTGTTCGCTCCGGGAACATGAAGAGCCTCAAACCGATCGTTCATGATCTTGACGAAGAAGTCTGACCATCTGGTAGGTGGGTGGCCACGCGGTCTTTTTACATCCCGTGGAATCCAGGCGGTAACAGCTCTAGTCCAGCGGTGGTCTTTAAATCTCATTACGTGACCAGCCCATCTGATTTTCGACACCTTGGCAAATGAGACAGCGTCCCTGATTCTTGATCGTCGACGGATGTCAGAACTCCGGATTCTTTCTCTCATTTGAGTGAAACATGATATTCCAAGCATAGCTCTTTCTATTTTTCTTTGGGAGACCTGAATAGCGTTCTCATCTTGTTTGTGTAGGGCCCAGGTCTCTGAGGCATATGTTAATGCAGGAAGAACAGTGGAATCAAAGAGATGTGCCCGGAGCCGGAGGTTCTTCGTCCTCTTAGCTATTTCTTCGACGTTCTTGAAGGCATTCCAAGCTGCTCTCTTCCTCCTGCGCAGCTCGGGTGCCAGGTCATTTGTCATGTTGACCTTTCGACCTAGGTACACATAGCTGTTGCATTTGGAGATGGTCGTTCCGTTGAGAGTGAATGGGGTGTCAGGAATGAGGCTGTTTCTCATAAACATTGTCTTCGTAAGATTCAGCTGTAGTCCTACCTTTCCACACTCACGGTCAAAGTCGGCCAGCATTTGTGCCGCTTGGCTGATGTTTGGTGTTATTAAAACAATGTCATCAGCAAAGCGGAGGTAATGTAGTTGCCGACCATCTATCTTCACTCCCATTCCTTCCCATTCCAGTCGTCGCATGATGTTCTCGAGGGTGGCACTGAAGAGTTTCGGTGAAATGGTATCACCCTGCCGAACCCCTCTCTTGACATCAACGATCACTTCTTTGTAGAATGGTGAGATCCTGGTAGTGAATCTGCAATACAGCTCATGGAGGATCCTGATGTATTGGGCTTGAATGCCCTGATTGGCTAGGGCTTCAATGACCGCTTCCGTCTCAACAGAATCAAAGGCCTTCTTTAAATCAATGAACGTTAAACAGAGCGGCATCTTGAACTCCCAAGAAACCTCAATGAGCTTGGTCACCCTATAGATATGGTTGATCATGTTGAATCCTTTGCGGAACCCTGCTTGCTCGCATGGTTGTCCTTCATCTAGTGTTCTGCCAATCCTATTTAGGATGACTCGAGTGAACAAGTTGTACACAAGTTGTGCAAGTACAATTTGCCCAAGTTCTTGTTTGATATAAAATTTAAAAAAAAATCCAAAACCAAACAAAATCACCTTGAAAACAGTGTTATTTACACCCACATTGATCACTTTCTTTCTTTCTTTCTTTCTTTCTTTCTTTCTTTCTTTCTTTCTTTCTTTCTTTCTTTCGTTTGGGGGCCCTGATGGTGCTCAGGGCTTACTCCTGGCTCTGTATTCAGGGATCTTTTGGTGGGACTCAGGGGGATCATATGGGGTGCTGGGAATTAAATCCAGGTCTACCATGTGCAATGCAAACACCTTTTATCTTGTACATTGTTCCAGCCCCCGAATTTAGTCTTTTGAGGACAAAGAGCTTTGATTTGTATTCAGCCACGTTTTGGTGTCGAGTATAAATACTTTAGCTACTGGATATAGGACCTTCTTATCACAAAGAGTTCAATAATCCCTTTCAGTGCCACTTAAGTGCTGGAGCATGAGCCTCCTGTGTGCAAGGCCCTGAATGATTCCCATTACCCAAGCCCCAGCCCTGGCACCGCTGGTGGCATTCAGATGAAAGCCCCACCATCTTTTTTTTCTTTTCTTATATTTATTTATTGAATCACTGTGGGAAAAGTTACAAAGATTTCAAGATTAAGGCTCAGTCATACAATGATCAAACACCTTTCCCTTCACCAGTACTTGTTTTTCACCACCAAGAACCCCAATATACCCCCTCCCACCTCTCCCAATGCCTATGAGGCAGATGATTTTTACTTAACTCTCTCTCTACTTTGATTACATTCATTATTTCGACAAAAGATGCACCATTGTTGTTTAGAATTTCCTCCCAACAATCAGAATTGCTGAAAAGGCATTGTGAAATAATTTGTTTTCTATAGCTGGTTATGAGAACCATATGATGTTGCATGGCCACTATTGCGGCCGCACAATTTTGGATTTCTGATATTTTACAATGTAAGTCTGGAGGGATTTCTGGCAAAGAGCCAGATAATTACAAGATTGGTTTCTGTGCGCCTGATGTTATGGCCGTGCCGGAGAGCCGCTTGTGGGGGGCAACTCGTGACCTCGGTAGGGCGTGAAGGATGAGCCAGTACCAACCCCTTTCCCATGAGACTACAGTTGCCCTGTCACCGCCGGCTCATACCTGGCTTTCCAGTAAGCTCTGAGGTGGCTGCTACCTTGCTGCCAGGAGGGAAGAAGGCAGAAGAGAGCAACACCCTTTTCCTCCCCGGTAGGCATGGCGCTGTAGTTTAACACATGGTCCATTCACTTTTCTGCCGCAAGCTGCTGGACTCTGGATTAAGTCCTTTTGCCTCTGGAGCCATGGCCATGCTGGAGCAACCATCTTTCCCTTTTGCTTTTTCTATTTGAACACTTGGATGTGAGTGTGTGTGTGTGTGTGTGTGTGTGTGTGTGTGTGTGTGTGTTAACTGGTAGAACAGGAAGGCAAGAGAGCAGGAGGCAAAAGAGCCGCTCTCTGGACCTTCTCCCTTCTTTCCCTCACCTTTAAAGTCAGATCAGCCTAACTTACTGAACAGACTTGCTTCCAGGAACAGAGATTCCCGCAGCAGACCTTAAGGCTCCCTCCATGGTCCTCAGTGGGGTTTTCCTGTACTGTGCACAGAGACAATCCATACTGGGAGTGGAGGGCAGGCTTTCTCGGGAACTCCCCTTTCACCCTCCTAAAACGCTACACTGTAGCACTGTAGCACTTTCCTCCCATTGTTTATCGATTTGCTCGAGTGGGCCCAGTAACGTCTCCATTGTGAGACTTCTTGTTACTGTGTTTGGCATATTGAATACATCATGGGGAACTTGCCAGGCTTTGCCATGTAGGCAAGATACCTGAGAGTATCTTGCCGGGCTCTCCGAGAGGGGTGGAGGAACTGAACCCGGGTTGCAAGGCAAATGCCTACCGCTGTGCTATCACTCCAGCCCCACAAGGATTGATCTGCTAACAGATCTGCTAATCTGCTAATCCGATAGTTCAGCAGGCAGTGTGATTGCCTTGCTTTGCTTGTGGCTGACCCAGGTTCCAATCCCAGCACCCCAAGTGGCCCTCTATTCCAGACCCAGGAGCAAAATCTGAGCACAGCAGTGTGTGACCCCAAAACAAGCAAGAAATATGAAGTGTACCTAAAATGCTGCATGTAAAAGAATATCCACTCCCTCCCAGAAAGAACTATTTGGGCAAATGCAAAGGTAGGTGGGGAGTTTGGGGGGAGTTATGCGGTGATTGTGATTTAAATGATGATGGCTCCTCCTTAGGGGCCTGGCCTGTGGGATGCAGAGTTGCCTTGGGGAGACACCAAGAACACCAAGTCACTGGGTCTCAGCACGGGCTCAGCCAGCCCAGAATTTTTGTTTGGAGCAGTCTGGCTTTGAGAGGGAACTCTTTACCCAGAGGACCAGGCAGGGAGTGACACCTTCCTTCTGCTGGAAGGACATGATTCTTTCATCCTCTGTTGCTGTTGGGCTGGGGATAGAGGAGAGGAGTGTAGTGAAGACTGGAGGAGGGATCTGTCTCTGCGCATTTGATTTTTACCTTTCCCTATTTGCAGCCAAGAACTATATTGCTGGGCTTAAGATCTTTCTCATTCATTCCATAAATATTTATTAAGTGCTTACTGGGTGTCAGGCATTGGGCCAGGACATTCTTCCACTGTATCTTAAACAAACATGACTTGTTTCCCTCTGAACCTGGTAAAAGGAGATAGAAGGAGCCTCCAGGCCAGTTGCTATAAGCATAGAACATGTCATTTTGTATTTTCTGGTTCCTGGCACATTTGCCCCAGTCACCCAAGAGCCACCATAGTGTTTCCTATCCCATGTGAGCTTTCTACAGGGGCCTGCAACTGTACCTGCTGATTGCGGAGGCCCAGGGGCAGGACTCTTCCTCCAGGACTGATGTGGGGGTGGGTGGCCTGAGGGTGGAGACTTGCCTTCCCATCTTCAGTGATGGGATACCCCCAATCAGCTTAGCTGGCAGTGGGAAGGAGCCAGCTAATCTGATTGGGTGTATCCCATAATCCTTCCACACCAGCAGGGAAGAGCAGCCTGATTCAAAGTAAAGGGGAAGGGAGTAGAAAGGACCTGCTGTGGGGTCAGGACCCCTCTGAGCTATTCACAGTGAAATCCAACCAGCTTTTCCAAAGGGCCCTACTCATCACAAGTCTAGGTGTTTGTTCACAGCAATAGCCACGCAACATCTCTACCCTCCTGAGAGTTTGTTCATACAAATATGGAAGGCACATATAAATTGCAATCTATGCACAAATATGGAATGTTTGTGAATGTATGAATTGTGAATGTACATTCACAAATATGAATGTACATGTGACATGAAAACCATGCAAACATGACATATTCACATGAACATGAAAGTCCATACAAACAGAGTATACACATGAATGTGGAATGCACGCACAAGCATGGAATGTACAGATGAACATGGAATATACACATGAACATAGAATGTATCCACAAACATGGGATGTGCATATGAACATGGAGTAACATGTGAATATGGCATGTACAGATGAATGTGAAAGGTACATGGCAGCTTTGTAGGGATTGGTTGATAATTCAGTCCAGAGAAAGAGTCAGATTTAGGACTGGGCCCTGAATTGCTCCTCAGGAGTAGGGAGTAAGGGAGAGACAAGGATTTCCAAGGATACGCATTATGCACCCTCCAAATTTCTCTAGGCCCTGGACCTCTGCTGTGCTCTCAGTGTAAGCTATCCTTGTCACCAAGAATGCTGATCTGCTGGGTCCCAGTCACTGTGGGAAGCAAGGAAGGGCCACCCAGGGCACTGTACCTTCACCTTCCTTATTTGAGCACCTAGGAGACTCTGTTAAGAGTCCAGGGGGAAGGGTGCAGAGCAGTGCTGACTATTCAGCTACCAAGATGACATGTCTATTTGAGAACAAAGTCCATACAACTCACAGCAAAGGAAAAAGAGTACTGTATTTGAGAAGTCCATTTCCACTCAGTGTTTAGGCTTAATCCAAGTGTCAATAAGTAGTAGTTGCCAAAGAAGGGTCCCAGGAAAATAACATGATTTAACTGTCCGAATATAAGGCAATAGGGACTGTTAAGGTTGAGGGGAGAAGGAAAGGAAAATCACATAGGTAAGATCATACCAACAATTGCTGTTCTATCTTCCCATTTGAAAGAGAATTCTGAAATCCAAATGCCTAATCAAAATGTCCCATTTGTGAGTTTTTGGCAATGAATTTAAACATTTGGAAGCACAGTTGAAATAGTTCAAAAACTGTTCAAAACTGTGTGTTTTAAAAACTCAAACATTTGAAGACATACACATTTGCAGATTTAGTCAGGAGATGGAGCACTTATCCTGAGCAATGTTTCTCTTTGGCTCACCATTCCTGTTTCAGAAAAGAAATCATTCAGTACCCCTAAAAATCTGCTTTCTTTAATCAAAGGAGCAGAAAGTTTTCTTTCCCCCACCCACCACCGTGTGCTGGAGGCTACTTTATACTCCATCATTTCAGCGCCCCTCACACGCCCCACCCCTCTCACTGGGGGCCGTATCACCCATTTTGGGCAATGTTGTTTGACATGGAGGTCTGTGGAAGAAACAGAGCTAGAGCAGGGAGATAGATGCTAGTTATTTGGGGGATATTGTGGGCCATATCCTTTAGGAAAAATTATACTATTTTTGGTGCTCTGCAGTTGGCTGTGTGAAAGACAAGTGCCTAACCGCCTATTTCTCTGGCCTCCCAACTGTATCTTTACTTACTTAAGCACAGTAAACAATCTTAAGACTTGATAAACTTCATGTAAAAGACATCAGGAGATAGCATTTTAAGATTTTGTGCATAAGCTGTCCATGTCTTCTCTTCTTAACTTGCTGGTCAAGGGCAAAGAATTCTCTTCTGACTTAAAAAAGAACTGGCAGGGGGGTGTTATTTTGGGGCCACACCTGGTGGTACTCAGAAATTACTGCTCAGGGATCACTCTTGGCAGGGATTGGGAAACTATATGTAGTGCCAAGGATTGAAACCAAGTTGACTACATGCAACCATGGTTTCATGACTTAGTTTCTGTGCTATCACTCTGGCCAATGCTCTATTTTTAAGAGAAGGAAATAAAGATTCATTATGTTTCTTAAGGAACTAACCAGAAATCTCAAAGGAATCTCGTTCTTGAACTGAGACAATACTAAGGTGTCTGTACTTGTATCCAGGTAAATCTCTACATGCTTCACATCAAGATAATGACATTAGCTGGTCACAATGGGAAGACAAGAGGGATTTAAGTTAGACTGAAGGAAGCCTCAGAGAATAAGAACTTAAAGGCAGTGGCACAACAAAGACACTCAGCATTGTTATCTTTTGATTTTGCTTTTTTATTAGTCTAGAGTTTCTAAAATAAGATATTCACAGCTCTCTTCTCGATATGCTCTGCAAGTCGGCATACTCAGAGGGGTTAGGGAATGAGGAATCTCTAGATCCTATCATTTCTCTATTCTGTGATCACCCAGAACACAAAGGCCCCCCAATTTATTAACTCACCAAAATGATTTACCAGCTGTCTTTCCCCCTAAGAGATAAACAGGAAATAAAATAAATGAAATTCCTATTCTTTATTACGTGGCCCCCATAAATTATCAGTCACTCTGGGAAGCCACTTATCTGTAAGACATCACAAAATACTTAAAATGTTCTCTCCTTTACTATGAATGAAAATGAAATATGAGCAAATAAATCCCATGATGACGTTCCTTGGTGCAAGGGATATGGAGAAATTCCACAGTTAATCACTTAGGTTTCAGAAAACAGGAGATTGCTTATGTGTGTATGCTAGTGTGTGCACATAGCAATGTGTGTGGTGGGGGTGAGGGTTGTTAATACAATCCGGGTTTCTCCTGTTCCAAAGCTCTTCTAGTATTAGACTTGCAGAACGATGGAGAGAGATCAGATGGGCTATTTCTCTCTGTATTTTGTTGCTCATAAAGTCTGTCTTGAACCAAAAGCTTCTCCTGCCAAGATGGGGGCTTCCAGAGTGCTGGTGCCTCCCATCACCATGACAACCAGTATTTGCATTAAGGCAGGTTCCTCAAACCACATTCCCATTACATGGGCTGGAGGAACCCCTTTGAAGCCCTTGTAATCTTTTCTCTGAGCATGATTGTTAACATATTCTGAACATAATCATTAACCATGTTCCATAACAGATAATTACTTACTGTAGTTAGCATTTCTACCCCTGAGCATCTGGGAAATTCAAAGAATGCAAGACATAATCTAGTGTTACTTTACCTTAGCAAGGAAAGGAAAGCAACAGAACTTCTTGCAATCTGGGAAAGTTTGTGTTCCAGCACCCCCAATAGGATGCTGACTCAGCCTCATGCAGCTCAGTGCCTGCTCACCTCTCTTTAACCACTTTCTGCAGGAGGCTTTTCCTGTCTTTGTCCCCTTTCTGACTATGGTAGCTGCTCACAGTAGCTGAATTTTAGGTGCCAATTTGGGCTTTAGATTTACTGCACTCGCTTACTAGGATATGTAGGGATTTTTATTTTCTATTTAAAGCTGTTGCACCCGAGTTTCAGAACCCCAATTGCGGAGAGACCAAGTCCACTCATGATAATGCAAAAGCAAAGGAACCTTATTGCTAGCCCGAGCCATCGCCAGCTCAAGCTAGGATCCAAGACTCATCCAATGCAGTGGAGTCTTGACAAGGACCCCGACTCCAAATCACAAGCAGTTTATATAGGGTTCAGAGTATCACTGTAGCACTGTTCTCCCATTGTTCATCGATTTAATCGAGCAGACCCAGTAATGTCTCCATTGTGAGACTTGTTACTTGTGGTTACTGTGTTTGGCATATTGAAAAGATCAGGGGTAGCTTGCCAGGCTTTGCCTAGTGGGCGAGATACTCTCGGTAGCTTGCCGGGCTCTCAGAGAGGGGCGGAGGAATCGAACCTGGCCTCGTGCAAGGCAAATGCCCCACCCACTGTGCTATCGCCTTAGGTGGCTCTGTGGTGCAATGGATAGCGCATTGGACTTCTATCGATGAGGGTTAAAGTTAAGAAGCAATTTATATACTGATCTATTTTTAGCATTGACCCTATTACAATGGTGGTCAGCAATTAGGCAATAGTTAGCAACAGTTCCTAAGGAGGGTACAGTGACACTTTATGACTGCCCAGACCCAACTGCCCAATTCCTTATCTTGGCAAATTACTCAACTGGGAGTTTATACCAGCAACTATGAGTCCTGCTTTGGGGAAACAGAAACTGAGGCCTAGCTGAGACTTAATGTTAGCTGCAACTTGTCATGGCATCACTTTCGTCCTCATAGAGTTGCTCTATAGATATCATTCTTTAGGGGTAGGAGGGAAAAACTGGTGGTATTCAAGATTCCTGGTTCTATAGTCAGGTGTCACACCTTTCTTTGTGCTCAGAGGCCACACCTGGGGGGTATTCAGGGGAACGTAAATGGTGTGGGATTCAAACCATTGTCATGGCCTCAAGCCTCATGCAATTCAAGGTAATCAACCTCTGTACTATTTCTCTGTACTATCTGAATCCAGATGTCTTTTTATTACCTAACATCAATTTTTTAAGACTCCCAACACTTTGGAGAGCTTGGTGGTAGTGTATCCGTGTGTATACCCCAGAGGGCTCATGTTTCTCTCTTGCCTCTTGGTTGTGCTGTACAGTCTCTCTGATCCAGAAGAAAATTTCTTCTTACAGGTTTCTAAACTCATATTGTCTTGTAGGAACACACATCAAACCAGAAAAACTAGAGGAAGTCAATGTTTTTTAAAAAGACAGTGTAGGGGCCTGAGAGATAGTTAGTACAGCAGGCAAGATACTGTTCTTGCATACAGTCAACCAAGTTTGATTTCTGGCACCACATATGGTCCCCTGAATCCTGCCAAGAGTGAGCCCTGAGTATAGTGCCAGTAGTAAGCCCTGAACACTTCCAGGTATTACTTCCACCTGCTCCCTGCCCCCAGAAAATAGTGTCAAAGGCCAGAAAGTGGTGAGACATATGTTTAATCCATGGCGCTGCAAAACAAAAAACAAAAACAAGAGAGAGAAAAAAAAGAGAAGAAGAGGGTTGGAGAAAAAAGGGAAAAGAAAAAAAGAAAAAAAACCCTCAAAATACAAGAGATTGACAGTCATTTGCATCTTTCCACATATGTGGACTGAACACTGTGCTCTATTACCAGTTCTCATGCAAATAGGCTGTGGGATCACTGGGATAACAGAGCATACTTAGGTGTTTCTCATGGTATTTTGCTGGGTTGCCTCTGTTAAAAGACCAAACAATGACCTTTCCTTGCCTGGGCCATCCTTGCGGGGTAGGAGTGGACCATGAAGTAGAATGTGAATTAGATGTGTTTTGTACCCTACCCAGCTAACCACTCTTTGCTGATGTTAAAAATATCGATTGAGTCATATTAAACATTTTAAGAGTTTATTTGAGCAAAGATCAATTTAAATTAAGCAACATCCAATCTAGTAGCCAGAAAGCAACTCTGAGAAATTGAATAAAATGAAAGACTTAAACGAAAGTAAAACTAAGAATACCCATCCCTATCCCACCTTATGCCCCACCGCCCATCCCCCTTAAAAATTTCCTGGTTGATGCAAGGTTACTTTCCTTTGAGGATGGCAGGAGTCTGTCAGGCAGTTTACCTAACTGGGGATAATTAATCTATTCCTGATCTATTGGTTTAAGGTTCTGTTTCTGGGAGAGGCCCAAGCTGTAATTAAGTCTTGTTGGGAGACATGAAGCTTAACATAAGTGAATCCATTTGGCATCTGTTGTCTTGTTTTTAACACTGATGATGGAAATGAGCTCCCAGAGCTATCCAGGCACCATATTTACTAAACTCTAAATCGGAGTCCATGGATAAAGCCATCATAAGGTAGGCAATAAGATCAGTGTCTCCAAACTCATGCCATGGTAGAATGTAGTCAAAGCTCCTTTTTGGAAGTAAAAAGTTAGAAGGGTATGCAAAAATGTGAGCCTTCTGGATAAGGCTTGGAGGTCGGGGGAGGTGGGGAGGAGCGCTTTAGGAAAGAGCCATTCCAACTGATGATGTATATATATATAATTATCTCCGTAACATATGTGTGCCAATATCTATAATTTATATGATCACTGGTCTTTTAACAACAGCTACCTAGGTTCTCTGTTTCTTCTCTATCTCTCCAATTTACTTTTGGTTTTAGCTGTCTCGTTCCTATATTTCAGCTATCTTTTCTCTACCCAACTACTCCCTGTCCTCTCAAAACCACAGAAATAGGGCCAGTTCCCTCTCTGTGCTGAACTCCGGGCAAAATTTTGATCATAATGAGCTCCCTTGTGAGGCAAAAACCAGTAAACCTCTGCCATGAATGGCCAGTAATGAACCAAATTGTACACTATTCTTTGCTCCCTGATGAGTGTTGTTTTATTTAGCATGTTTGTACTTTTCATAGGATAGGTATAATGCTGTTTGGTGTATGGGGGAGACATAGTCAAGTTTGATTGAGTGTGCATATAAGTGTGTGTTGAGGTTTCTATAATTAACACTCTCCTTAAGAAGGGTCCTTCATGTCAGAGGCATAGAGTTTGTGGGCACAGAGACACATTCACTCTTATTTCTGAAGACCCAAGATAGACAATTTGACTTACAGATTGTGATTTACAAAATGGGGTTCAGAGAGATAGTATGATTCCTGGCACCACAGAGGTTCCCCCAAGAACTGCCAGGAATAATCTCTGACTACAGAGCCAGGAGTAAGCTCTGAGCACCACTGGGTGTGGCCCCAAATAAACAAATTATCCATAATGATGATGGTTCAGGTGCTGGAATTAAGATTTCCTGTTTTTAGCATACTATATTTCAAGACCTCCTAGACAGGATCAATTACACCCCGTTTTCAGGGGTGGATGACAATGGATTGGGTGAGGAAGCTGACAGCTAACATTTTGTTTATTCACTGTTCTGAATTAATCCAGTTTTTTTGTTTGTTTGTTTTTGGTCAGAGCCCTGGCTGTGATGAGCTCATTTAGAATCCCTCTGCTTACCACAAATGAGATCAGGAATATCCCAATGCAAACTGGCACTAGGAAGGCAGTGTGGGATCTGAACTACCCAACTGGATCCAATCAATATGGGTGAGCTTTACTCATTGTCATAATGATGAAAGTCATTGTGACTTGAGCCGCTGACCTATTCCTTACTTGTCAGTGTCTCTGGGGTGAGCCGGCTGGTCTTTGATGGGTTTCAGCCCTCCCTACTTCTGTTGTGAACATTGTTTAGAATGCTGGGTTCTGCTGAGGCTCTATCACAGCTCCAAACTGATATCCATCAGAAGAACCGATTAAATATGCATTAATCACAGGGCTCAGTGCAATTCTGTCAGTGCCCTTGAATATTGCCAGGAGGATCAATTGCTTTGGTTTAAAAAAAATGCATTTCTATCCTTGCTGGAAGCTATTAACTGGCGACAACTTCTAATACATTAGCATTATCTTTTAATTAATGAGCACAGATGAATCCATTCTGATCACAACCGCACATTCATTCATGCGTGCCATTCATTCACATGTGTGCATATGCTGTCCAGCGACTGTAAGTAGAGAGAGCCCCTGAGTGGCTGAGCAGTCCTTTCAACCGGCCTGCATAATTGTATTGCCTTCCATCTGCCTGCTAATCCCTACCTCCCCCTCTTTCTGTGCTACTAACCCCTAGGGTGTCTCTTTTGGCATGTGGGTGTTCTGCTAGGAATGCTTTGCCCCCAGATATTGCCATGACAGGCTCTTTCTGTTGTTCACATTCCAACCTTAAATGCCCCCAGAGACATTCCCCAAGCCTAGATCCTAACAGTAATGCCCTATTCCTACATTCTGTGTCCTACCTTTCCTCACTTTCTTCATCATGCTTATTGCCATCAGACAACTTTAGATTGAATACGTTTTTGTTCTTTGTTTAGTCTCTGATGTAGCTCGAAGAGGTCACTGATGTGTCCCAATGGGTGCCTCACAACAAACACTGTTGAGAGGATGGGTGTATTTTAGCTGCTGGAGTGGTTGGTGGATCAGTTGGTGGGTGAGTCAGTGGACAGACTTCTGGTAGATAGCAATCCTTCCCCATGAGACTGCCTGGTCTAGTCAAGACTTGCCCCTAGCATCTGGGGCATTTCTGGGTCAGTCCACCAGGCTTTTTGAGCTAATTGACTACATTGGGGCCCCTTAGCACTAAGACAATGTTTCCAAATGTTGGGTTTGTGATGAAAAGGAAGCAATTTGGGTAATGGATATTTTCTGCTTTGGTCATTTAGAGTTTTAACCTTCCAGGCAATGGAGTAAGTGGACCCAAAATGTTTCTTCTAGAATGAGGTGGGAAGGGAGGATCTATTAGAGTATCAGCCTGTAAATTATGTAATAGCTCACACATAATTTAACAGATGTCCTGCCAGGATTCCAATCTGGGAGATTGTTTTTTTTTTTATCCGCCTCCCCCCTTTTGGTGACCTATGGCCCATTGAATCTTTAAAGGCCAATAAAATAAGATTATTAGTAAATGAAAAAAAATGAACACTGGCCACAGAGTCATTTCTGCCTAGCTTGGCTGGTTTGGGTCCCTCAGATGTAAGCTCCAGGGAGACTAAGCTGATAGAAACAAGAGAAAATGGTCCTGAGTGCCTGTTCCCTACCAGACTACCCTAGGCTGCTTTTCTTTTGCATTGCATCAGCCCCTGTGCCCTCTCCTCACCAAGCTCATTCAGGTTGGGGTGTGAGGGTGAGGGTGGACAGCCGTGGTTTAGGACAACTGTGCACCACTGTAATCTGTTTGAAATGCATTCGAGAAATTTCAAGCTTCAAAATCTGTCCAAGAGGCAGAAAGCAGAAGTGAGAGCAAAGTCCCTATTCCCAATACTGGAGACTGAATGCTGTCCTTTGAGAAATACAGAAATGAGGTTGTTAACACAAAACAAGAAGAGGAGAATCAGCCCCCCTCCCCCCATAAATTCTTCCAAGAAAATATAATGTGATTTGCAATAAAAGTGGCGAAGCAGACATTTAGTTTCAGTAGCTGGCAGTGTTCTGATGCAATTTTCTGATATTAGAACTTGTTTCTTGCATGGCGACCCTCAAACTTCACCCTCTTCCCCCTATATACACTAAGTGGAAATTTTTCCCTTCCAAAAAAAGAAAATATGAAAAAAGACACATTTTTTTTCAGAGATGTATTCTATTACAAGAAACTCTTTGCTGCCAGTGAGAAATTTCTTGTCTTCTGCCTGAAAAATACAGTTGTTTTTTGTCTAATCAACCGAGGTTTCTTTAAAAAATGTTCCTATTGAAGGGAAAATATACTTTTATGAAATACTATTTTTTATCTTCCAAATTTATGACCATAGGGGGTCATGACCAAGTTTTTCCCTGACTATAGGACCTGTCTTGCAAATGTAAAGCCTAAATTTAATTCCTGGAGCAGCATTAAGTGTGATCCAGGCATATCTCCTTCTGCTGAAAACTACTCTGTCTGAGATAGGTGATTCCCTAAGTGCTGTCTGGCTGCACCACAAGTTTCTGTGAGCAGGCTGGAGAGGTAGCACAGGGGTTATCCTTTGCTGCACATGTGGCCAACTCCAGTTCAAAACCCTGGCATCACATTCTCAGGAGCCCTGCCAGAAGTGATCTCTGAACACAAAGTCAAAGGACAGCCCTTGAGCACTACTGGGTATGGCCCCAAATAAAACAAATGAGAAAAAAATACATATATGAGTGCCACTAAAGGGTATCATCTCCAGCGAGCCCCACAACTCAAAAAACATGCAAGTACTGAGGCCAGGAGTGCAATCCTGGCTGTGTACGAATACCACAACCAAGTGTGTGAGCGCCACAACCACACTTGTATGGAGTTCCAAGTCCCTGTGTTAGAATAAGGGAAGGGAAAAGAGAAAAACTAATTGTTTAATTAGTTAACCCTTGATAAATGTTTTATCTTAGCCATACATATAAGATTTGGATACCTTTAAGCTTCCTCTGTACTAGACCATTACTCCTGTGGGGAACACTGTGAATATGTGGATGAAACACAGAAGAAAGAGTTTTTTGAAAGCGTTGAAGAGATGCCAAGCCTGCTATGAAGTGAGGAGCCAGATTTCAAAAAAGAATAAAGGCTTATTGAAATAAGCCCATTTAAAAATAAGCTGTAGTTTCCTTGAGTCATTTATGAACTTAGTATGGGCCAGATGTGGAGAATCAGGGCAAGAGTTTGTCTTCTAAGTGTCAGAGAAAACACGTAAGCTTCTAGCTATCCCATGACAATGGGAAACAAAAATTAGAGTTCAGATTTGCTAGATATTCAGGAATTAAAGCTGCAAGACCATAAAGAGAAGGGCCAAAGGCTTCAGTGAGGCAATTCCTAATCAATATCTACAGGATAAACAACCAGAGAGCTTCTTAAACAGAGCGGCATCTTATTCAGCATTGTGTGTGACTCTTGGGTTTGAATTCAGAGTCAATCAAGAAGGAAAAGCACCCCAGATCCTTTTTTTAAGTGAGAAACACTGAGCTAAATGTTTTTCTCTTTTCCCACCACCCTCAAATTTCTCAAAATTTAGAAAACTCTACATAAAATTTGTCTCCTCTAGAATTGTAAGATTAAGGTAATATGTTCTACACTCTCTGTATGAATGCTTTATTTCTTTTGTAATAAAGAGCACCAGCAGATGACAAGTGATTTTTGTTCAACTATTCTGTTGTTGAGAACTTAAGGAATGGCTTGGCGCCCCCTACCCACCCAAACTCGCCCTCCTGAATGCCAGCTGCCGCCTGGATCCCGGCCTGAGGCACCTGCTTCCACTTCTGCAGGGAGCACCAGCCCAACTAGTCGCAGCTCCCCCCCCCCCAACAGGTCTGTGGACTAGCATCTGGACTGGCTGGGGGCGTGGCCTCCTCAAAGTGGGCGTGGCCCTCCGTGAGGCAGGCGGCTGCTTATATGGCTGCAGTTGTATTTCCCACTCTTAGCACTCTCAACTCATATCCCAACCTTCATCACCTAACTCTGTGGAAAACGTCCTGGCTGCCTCAAACACAATAGGACAATAATCCACCAGCCTACTCCCATTCAAAAAAAAACCCTGTGTATCCCAGAAGCTGTACAAGCCCAATATAAAATAACATCTCCTCCAACGCTTCACTCATTGCCTATCATAAAACACAGAATAATGTCTGAGAGGAAGGACATATTCTAGAAGGAAAGAAGGGTGACCAACATTGACCGACATTATTCAGAATCCTTTCCCACAATAAGAGCGAACAGTGCTAGTGAAATTCAAGGTTTTACCACTATACAACCACAACAGCATGAAGAAACAGAGCAAATCTCCACTAAGAGGAGAAGATGAAGAAAAGATTGCTGAATCCTCAACAGGGGTTACCCAGAAATATAAGCTCTCCAATAAAGAATTCCATGATGAAATGCTGAGGATGTTCAAGGAATTTAAAGAATCAATGGAGGAGATGTCCAGAAAATTAAAGGAAGAAATGAAAGGAACAGTGGGACGGATAGCCAAGAAAATACAGGAAGAAATGAGAGCAGAAATAAGAAAGCTACAAAAAGAAGTGTCACAAATAAAGGATTCGGTAGATGAAATTAAAAAACTCACTGGGTACCCTCAGCAGTAGAATGACTACAGCTGAAAACAGGATCAGTGAACTTGAAGATGAACAACAGAAATTGCAAAGGGAACAACAAACAATGGGAAAAGACCTCAAAATAGCTCTCAGGTGAATCAGAGATCTAGGGAATGATGCCAAGAGGAACAACATTACAATCATTGGAGTACCAGAAGGACAAGGAGGCAACCCCAATGAAAAAGCCACAGTCAAAGAAATGATTGCTGAAACGTTCCCAGAGTTAAAGAATGCAGACATCCAGATCCAAGGAGCCAGAAGAGTGCCAGCTAAAAGAGACCCTAATAAAAACACTCCAAGGCATATCATAGTCAGAATGATAGATGCTGTGGATAGAGACACAAATGCTGCAAGCAGCAAGGTCAAAGAAGAAAATCACATACAAAGGAGCACGCCTTAGACTTACAGCCGACTATCAGAGGAAACCCTCCAAGTCCAAAGACAATGGTGGGATATAGTGAAGAGACTCAATGAAATGAACGCATCACCAAGAATACTTTATCCAGCTAAACTCTCGCTCAAACTCGAAGGAACGGTACACTATTTTGTGGATAAACAACAGCAGGAACTTCATAGACTCAAAACCAAACCTAAAGGAAGGGTTAAAGGGGCTACTATAAGACAAGACAAACCCTATAAGTACAACAGACCCTTACAGAAAGATGACACAAAACCCCATAACAACAATCTCTCTCAACGTCAATGGTCTAAATTAACCAATTAAGAGACACAGAGTGGCAAAATGGATTCAGAGACAGAACCCAACATTCTGCTGCCTACAAGGAACTCATCTTAACAGTCAGAGGAAACAGAGACTCAAAGTTAAAGGATGGAAAACAATCCTACACGCAAACAGCTCCCTCAAAAAAGCTGGGGTGGCCATTCTAGTATCTGACAACATAAATTTCAGGTTGGAAAATATTAGAAGGGATAGTGAAGGCCGCTTTATCTTCATCAAGGGATATGTACAACAGGAAGAAATCACACTCTTAAATGTATACTCACCAAATGAGAGAACAGCTAAATATTTAAAACAACTGCTAACAGATCTTATGGAGGACATTGCTAGCAACACAATAGTAGCTAGAGACTTCAACATCACCTTATCACCTCCGGATAGATCAACAAGAACAAAACTCAGCAAGAAAACATTGGTTTTGAAGGAAGAAATGGAAAAGAGAGAGCTAATAGACATATACAGGACTTCACATCCTCAAAAGAAAGAATACACATTCTTTTCCAGTGCACATGAAACATTTTCCAAAATAGACCATATGCTAGGCCACAAAACATACCTCAATAGAATCAGGAAGATAGAAGTAGTATCAACAATCTTTTCAGACCACAATATTCTGAAGATAGCAGTGAAGACACCGAGAAACAAATCAAACACTTGAAAATTAAATAACTCAATGTTGAACAATGAATGGGTCAGGAAGGAAGTCAAGGACGAAATCAAAAGATACCTGGAAACAAATGAGAATGAAGACATGAGCTACCAGAACCTATGGAACACAACTAAAGCTGTGTTAAGAGGAAAAGCTTTGCAAGCATTCCTAAGGAAGGAAGAAAGGGCCTACATAGATAACTTGATCTCACAGCTCATGATCTTAGAAAAAGACCAACAAAAGGAACCCAAACCCAGGCGAAAAAAAGAATAAAACTTAGAGCAGAAATTAATGACACGGAACCCCAAAAAACAATCCAAAAGGTCAATGAAACCAAGAGCTTGTTCTTTGAGAAAATAAACAAGATTGATAAACCACTAGTAAGACTCACAAAGAAAAAGAGAAAGAGAGAGAGAGAGAGAGAGAGAGAGAGAGAGAACCCTGACAAACCGAATCAGAAATGAAAAAGGGGACATCACAACAGAAACCAATGAAATTCAAAAGATCATCAGAGACTACTTTGAGAGTCTGTATGCCATGAAACAAGAGAACCTAGAAGAAATGGATAAATTCCTAGATTCCTATCTCAACATCAGGCCAAAATCCATAAGATGCACTGAAGACAAGGTCAGCAAAACCGTCCACGATATTGAGGCTAATGGTATCATCAAAGACGACACTCCACTGATCAACCAAGTGAAAACAGAGATAAACAAATGGGACTATCTTAAATTAAGAAGCTTCTGAACCTCAAAAGATAAAGTGACCAAAATACAAAGAGTCTACAGAATGGCAAAGGATATTCGCCCAATACACATCCTTTAAGGGGTTGATATCAAAGATATACAAAGCACTGGTTGAACTCCACAAGAAGAAAACATCCAACCCCATAAAAAATGGGGTGATGAAGTGAACATAAACTTTCTCAAAGAAGAAATCCGGATGGCTGAAAGGCACAAGAGAAAATGCTCTACATAATTAATCATCAGGGAAATGCAGATCAAAACAACAATGAGATATCATCTCACACCACAGACACTGGTCCACATCCAAAAGAACAAAAGCAACTGGTGTTGGTGTGGATGTGGCAAGAAAGGACTCTCACTGCTGGTGAGAATGCCAACTGGTTTAGCCCTTTTGGAAAACAGTATGGACGATTCTCAAAAAATTAGAAATTGAGCTCCCATTTGACCAGCAATACCACTTCTGGGAATATATCCTGGAGAGGCAAAAAAGTACAGTAGAAATAACATCTGCACTTCTATGTTCATTGCTGTACTGTTCACAATAGCCAAAATCTGGAAAAAACCCAAGTGCCCGAGAACAGATGACTGGTTAAAGAAACTTTGGTACATCTACACAATGGAGTACTATGCAGCTGTTAGAAAAGATGAGTCATGAAATTTATATGCAAGTGGTACTACATGGAAAGTATCATGCTAAGTGAAATGAGTCAGAAAGAGAGGGACAAACATATAAAGATTGCATTCATCTGTGGAATATAAAGTAACAAAATAGGAAACTAACACCCAAGAATAGCAGAGATAAGTACCAGAAGGCTCACTCCATGGCTTGAAGGCCAGCTGCACATGCTAGGGGAATAGGCAGCTCAGATAGAGAGGGGAGCACCAAGTAAAGGGTGTTGGGAGGATCCTTCCAGGATGAGAGATGCATGCTGAAAGTAGACTATAGACCAAACATAATTGCCACTCAATGCCACTTTTGCATTCCACAGCACCCAAAAGGAGAGAGAGAACAAAAGGGAATGCCCTAGAGGCAGGTGGGATGAGGGAGAAAGGAGGGTGGGAAGGATACTGGGATCATTGGTGGTGGAGAATGGTCACTGGTAGAGGGATGGGTACTCGATCATTGTATAACTGAAACCCAAGCACAAAAATTTATAAGTCTACAACTGTACCTCATGGTGTTTCACTAATAAAAATTTTTTAAAAAAAGAATTTAAGGAATGAAATTAATGCGGCTGCATGCTCCTTATTTTAAAATTTTGTATAGCTTGGGTAAGGAGAAATCTCTGCAGCAAGCTGCTTGGTTCTGAGATTGTTCTGTGTGTCTCTGGATTTTGGTCATTAAGGGGCTCAAAGAGCAGCTAGAAGCAGTTTGTGGGCATGACCTCCAGGGTCCGATAGTGATGGGGAGATGAGAAGTAACAATCCATATCCTATTTATTTATTTATTTATTTCAAATACCCACTCCTCCACCAGTGCCAATTTCCCACCACCACGGATCCCAGTATCCCTCTCACTCCCCACCCCTCCTCCATCCCACCCTGTTTCTGTGGCAGGGCATTCCCCTCTGTTCTCTCTCTCCTTTTGGGTGTTGTGGTTTGCAAAAGAATTAAGTCTGATTTTCAGGGAGAAATATTGGATGATTTACTTTCCATTGATCATTTTGTATATAAGGAGAAGTCGCACGGGTGCTGCATCCATACCCTATCTCTTGAGGCTGGAGTTTCCCGCCTACCTGGGCTTCTTACTGGGTTCTGTAAATTGGTGGCTGCTGAAGTTCCCAGGAGGCAGGTGAAGGAATTGAACAGATTTTCAACAAGGTCCTTTGTGGTCAAACTCAGTGAATTAAAGGTTGCAAGTACACCCTATGAAAAGAGAAAAAAAATGGTAATGTTGGACTAGATTGATAGTAGAGCCGATAGGGCATTTACCTTGTATGCAACTGACCCAGGTTCTATTCTTGGTATCTCATATCGTCCTCCAAGCATTACCAGGAGTAACTCCTGAGTGCAGAGCCAGGAGTAATTCCTAAGCATCACCAGGTATGATCGAAAAAGCCAAAAAAATTGGTAATAATATTAGATCTAAAGTGGATTGAAGTCATGTTTCTCTATAGGGTGTGACAGAGAACTAGATTTATCTCCTGTGGAGGGATATACTGTATGGACACTATAGCTTTTTATACTCAGTGCTCAGCATTGCATTAAAATGATCAATCAGACCAAAAGGAAAAAAAATTGACTCTGAAAAAAAGATCAAGAAATGACCCAGACATAGGCATTACCATAACTGACTTAACAGTGATTACTTTTTTGTTCAAGAAAAAAGATGACAAAATGGAGGATTTCATGAAGAATAAAGACTTATATATAAAAGCACCAAATGAAAATTTTAGAAATAAAAATATTAAGCCTCTGGCATTAAGAATGGAATAGAGGGTTCAGCAGAGAAGACATAGACCGAGAGAGGATTAGGAACTAAACCATAGGTGAATAGAGCTATACACACTGGAATGTGGACAAATCATGCCCAAAAGACATGAGGGATATGGTGACTGGGTCTAACATTTGAATTCCATAGTCAAAAAGAACAGAGTAAAGGGATATTTAAAGATAATTTTTGCAAAAATTGATCAACGAGCATTAAGTCATAAATACAAAAATTTGCTATGAACTCCAAGCAGGATATAAGTTATGTCTAGCACATTTGATGAAAACCAAAGACAAAGAAAAGGAAAAGATACTTTATCGCTAGAGGAACAACAAAAAAACATGATTGTTGAATAAAATCAGAAATGCCATTTCAAAGGGTATTATATTGGTACAGGCCAGAAATAATAGTGACTTGCACGAGGATGCTAGTGATGAGTTAGTGAGAATGGTTACATTTGGAACATATGTTGAAAAAAAATTCAATAGGATTTATTGCTGGATTAGTGTGAAATGAGAGCAAGAGAAGAGTCAGAGATGTGGCCCAGGTCCTTAGGAACCAAAGGAATGGGGGTCATTTATAGTACACAGGGATAAACAGTGATAGAAGTGAGGGCAATGGGAATTCAGAGTGGACTCCTCTCTGACATGTGGGATGGCATGCGGCTGGGAAGTGTTCTCCCTCCCTTGATAGGATACTTTCATCACCTTTATGACTGGCTGATCTAGTAATTTTTTACTTTGTGAGCAATTTTTTTCTGGGTAGAGGGTTTTTTAAAATTTATTTTTGTATTGGGACAAAATTTACACAGAACTCTCTGTAAGTTTAAGGTGTAGAGTGCTGATTTGATACATTTATATATTGCAATATGATTATCACTATGGTGTTAGCTAACACCTCTAATATGCCACATAATTATCACTTCTCTTTTGGGGTGAGAATAATTAAGATCTAGTCTCTTAGCAACTTTTTGTATTTATTTAATACATCATAATTGGCTATAATCGCTATGCAGTGTGTTTGCTCTCCAAAACCTATTCACCTACTAGTTGCAAATTTGTACCCTTAAACAACTTTCCTCCTATTCGCCTATTCCCCCAGCCCCTGGGGACCATCATTATACTCCATGTTCTTTGATGCTTTGGGGAGGTTGGTTTGTTTGGGGGAGGGCACTCCTGGTGGTGCTTAAGGGCTACTCCAGGATTTCGTACTTGGTGGTCACTTTAAAAAATTTTTTTTAGAAATTTTTAAATGAATCATCATGAGGTACAGTTACAGACTTACAAACTTCTGTGTTTACGTTTCAGTCATAGAATGATCGAGTACCCATTCTTCCACCAGTGCCCGTTCCCTACCACCAATGATCCCAGTATCCCTCCCACCACCACCACCACCACCACCACCACCACCATCACCACCTCATTCCCCCGACCCCACCCCGCTTCTGTGGCAGGGCATTCTCTCTCTCTCTCTTCTCTCTCTCTCTCTCTCTCTCTCTCTCTCCATCTCTCTCTCTCTCTCTCCTTTTGGGTGTTGTGGTTTGTAATATAGGGTATTGAGCGGCCATCATATAGTCTACTTTCAGCTCACATCTCTCATCCCGAGCTGGCAACAAAGCACCCTTTACTTGATGGTCCCTTCTTTATCTGAGCTGCCTTTCCTCCCAGCATGTGAGGCCGACTTCCAAGCCGTGGAGCTAACCTCCTGGTAACATCTCTACTATTCTTGGGTGTAAGTCTTGCATTCTGTTACTTTATATTCCACAAATGAGTGCAATATTTCTATGTCTGTCCCTCTCTTTCTGACTCATTTCACTTAACATACTTTCCATGTTGATCTTGGTGGTCATTTCTGGCAGTACTTGGGGGATTTGTCAGTGTCAGGGATCAAACCCAGGCTTCCTACATGCAAAGCATTCACTCATTTCTTTGTGCTCTACTTTTATGTAGTTCACATAAAAGTAATACCTTAAAGTAGTTATATTTATTGGAGTTATTTCACTTAGCATAATGCTCTCAAGGACTATTTGTATTGTCCCAAATGATAGAATAGAACAGAAATATAATCTGGGCTGGAGTGATAGCACAGCGGTAGGGCATTTGCCTTGCATGTGGCCTGGCACTAATCCATAGGAATCAGGTCTGATTCCTCCGCCCCTCTTGGAGAGCCCGGCAAGCTACCAAGAGTATCTGACCCTCACGGCAAAGCCTGGCAAGCTACCCGTGACGTATTCAATATGCCAAACACAGTAACAACAAGTCTCACAATGGAGACGTTACTGGGCCTGCCCAAGTAAATCAATGAACAATGGGAGGACAGTGCTACAGTGCTATATAAAATCTATACCTATATAGGTGTATGTATTTCTCTATATATTTCTATCTCTATATTTTTGCATTTATACCTATATAGGTATATGTATTTCTCTATATATCTCTTTATATCTCTATCTCTCTCTACTTTTTATATCTATACCTTATAGGTATATGTAGTTCATATATTATTTCTTCATTAATCCATAGACAGACATGCTTCCAAGTCTTGGCTGTTGAGAATAATGCTGAGAGGAACATGGGTGTGTGTAGACCTACTTTGCTATTTGGTGTTTATCCCATTGTATCACTTGATCACTTGACTTTCCATTAATCATCAATTTGCTTGAGCGGGCACCAGTAACGTCTGTATTCTACTCTGTCGCGTACTAGTGTAGCCCAATGGCGTCTGATCATTCTAGGAACATGAAGAGCCTCAAACCGATCATTTAGGGTCTTGACAAAGAAGTCTGACCATCTTGTAGGTGGGTGGCCATGCGGTCTTTTGACTTCCCATGGAATCCAGTCAGTAACGGTTCTAGTCCAGCGTTGTCTCCAAATCTCATTATGTGTCCAGCCCATCTGATTTTCAACGCCTTGGCAAACAAGACAGCGTCCCTGATTCTCAACCATCGACTGAGGTCAGAACTCTGGATTCTTTCACTCATTTGAGTGAAACGTGATACTCCAAGCATAGCTCTTTCAATTCCTCTTTGGGATGAGCATTCTCATCCTGTTTTCCTAGGGTCCAGGTCTCTGAGGCATATTTTAATGCAGGAAGAACAGTGGAATCGAAGAGTTGTGCCTGGAGTCAGAGGTTCTTCATCCTCTTAGCTATTTCTTTGACACTCTTGAAGGCATTCCAAGCTGCTCTCTTCCTCCTGCACAACTCAGGTGCCAGGTCATTCATCATGTTGACTTCTCGACCTAGGTACACAGAACTGTTGCATTCGGAGGTGGTCGTTCTGTTGAGAGCAAATGGAACGTCAGGAATGAGACTGTTTATCATAAACATTGTCTTTGTGAGATTCAGCTGTAGTCTGACCTTTCCACACTCATGGTCAAAGTCGGCCAGCATTTGTGCCCCTTTGGCTAATGTTTGATGTTATTAGAATAATGTCATCAGCAAAGCGGAGGTGGTGTAGTTGCAGACCATCAAGGATCTGATGTTACAAGCACGAAATATCGAGTATGACATCTTTGGTCTGACCAAGAGGAGAAGGCATCAATAACATGACACTGTTTTTTACACTGGAGAAGAACTGTTCCTTGGAATATGTGACAAAAGAGGCGTTGGAGGCGTTGGTGTCCTTGTCAACACGAACTTGGCCATAAACATTGATTCATTCGAATGCCTAACAACCCGAATTGGACGGTTACACTTGAATAGATGTGGCTCACTGCTGGCATTTTCTGTCTTTGTTGTCTACACACCAACATCCAATTATGGTAAAGTAAAGTAAAGGCCCTCCCCTTGATCATCGATTTGCTCGAGCGGGCCCAGTAACATCTCCATTGGAGACTTTGTTGTTACTGTGTTTGGCATATCGAATACGTCACAGGTGGCTTGCCAGGCTCTGCCGTGTGGGCGAGATACTCTCGGTAGCTTGCCGGACTCTCCAAGAGGGGCGGAGGAATCGAACTTGGGTCGGCCATGTTGGCTGCGTGCAAGGCAAATGCCCTACCGCTGTGCTATCGCTCACATTGCCACCACCTATGCATACAGGTTTTTTATTTCCCACTGCATGGCCTTGCTACTGCTTGTTACAGCTTCTCTTCCTAATGATAGGGGAGAGGTGATGTCTCATTTTGGTTTTGATTTGCAGTTCCCTCATGGTTATAGATACTGAACCCCTTTTCACTGATCTGGTGGTTATTTGGATATCCTTTTTTGTTAAAATACCTATTTAATTTCTCTACCCAGTTTTTAATCAGGTTGTTATTTTCTTGTTATTGTTTTGTATGAATTCTTTATATTTTTTGGATTTTCACCCATTTCTGACAGGTGATCTATAAACTATACTTCCATCCTGTAGGTTATCTTTTCATTTTGTTGGTGGTTTCTTTTGCAGGGTGGAACTCTTTAGTTGGATATAGTCCCACTTATTGATTTATTTTCCTGTTTATATATATATATATTTTAAAAAATCGGAGCCAGAGCAATAGCACAGCGTGTAAGGTGCTTGCCTTGCACGTGGCCACCTGGGTTCGATCCCTGGCATCCCATATGGCTCCCCGAGCACCACCAAGAGTAATTCCTGAGTGTTGAACCAGGAATAACCCCTGAGCATCACCGGGTGTGACCAAAAAAATCTCTTTTTGCAAGGAGCATACCCAACTATGCTCCAAACTTACTCCTGGTTCTGCACTCACCTCTAGCAGGGCTTGTGAATCATATGGGGTGCCAGGGATTAGACCCGGTTGGTTTGGAGCAAAGCAAGTGCCCTACCCTCTGTACTATTGCTCTGCCTCCTTTTTGTGTTTTTGGTGTCAGATACTCTAGCATCACTGCCAAGATCAGATTTAATGAGCTTATTCCCTATGTCTTTTTCTATGAGTTTACAGTATTAGGACTAATATCTATGTCTTTAATCCACTTGGAGTTAAGTTTTTAGGAGTGGTGTCTTTTTACTCGTTTTCTTCATGGAATTCTTCACAATCTGATCTTGGCTTATGGCCCTTGAGACTAGATCCCGTATTTAGTATTGAGTTGACTTCCCAGGAAGAGCAGAGCTTCCTGGTCTGCAGGCTTCGATTCTGGACATCGATTGTCCAGAACTCTTTTAGGTCACTAGAAAACCACAACTGAGATCTCACTGTCATGGGTAGAGCTACAGCGACTCTTCAGAGAAGACACCCCTCTTTGATCTCACTCAAACTATAGGCAAAACATGGTTCAGTATGTCTTAACTGCTCTGTGAATACAAGATCAGTTGTGTCCATCTAATCAGTCAAAGAAGCATGAACAGCTTCTTTCCCTATGTATATGGTGAAGATAGATACTTGACTGAAACCTAAGCATCTCTTTCCAAGTGCTTGGGAAATGTACCGTGAGCAACCAAACAGAAATGACCACTATATGAGAAGAGATAGAGAGAGTCTATGTTTAGAGGAAAAACAGAGAGAAAAGCACCTTGGGGCATTTATGGTGAATGGACATTGACCCAGTCAAAGACAATTATTCATGTGTGAGAGAACCTAGTTCATGAATTTAAGTTGAACTGCAGTCTGCCTTTAAGCTCTATAAGGAAATGGTGATGTGTGTGTCTGAGTCAGAGCAGGTCCACCAAGAAAACAGGGGCATCTCAGAAGTACTGTCTGTGTTGGCCTGGTTTTAGTTATCTTAGAAACAAACTATTCCCCTCTCCCTGATAGATGGCAGCACTGGCACTGCTTGTGGTTTAAAAAACAGAATCTAGACTTGGAAAATAGACTGGTTTCACCAAAAGCATAGCATATGATAATGATGCTATGTTAGAGTTAACAATTGTTTAGTATTAAACAATTGTTTAATGGAATCGTACAATTCCATTAGACAATGGGGCAAAGGCTGGAGAGAGCACTCTATGGGCTCCACACATACTTTGCTTGCAGGAGGCATAAGTTCAGTCTCTTGCACCACTACCCTGGCACAGAGCTCGTAGTGTCCCTGCATACTTCTAAGTGGTCCCTAAAGCAAAACCCCTCAAAACAATTAGATAATGGGGGAGGAAAAATGTTTCTATATGGTTTTAGATACAAAATAATGAGTGTATCTAGACATATATCTAACCCTCTGTGCCTATTTATGAGTATCCTCATAACTTGCTGTTTCTGCCAGAAACATAGCTGAATAAAGGGAAATGAGACGCGTGTCACATATGTCCTTTGGTTTTTTCCTTTTAGTCATTCCATCATCAGGAAACTCTTCACTGAATAGCTATCACATACCTGGAATTGTTCTCTGCTGAAAACAGAAGCGTGAGCAAGGTTGATGTGGAGATTGCCATTAGATATAGAAGGAAGTGAGAGAAAAGACTCAAGTCAAATAAATCATTTAGAAAAGGAGGCAACCAAACATTGGCAGTGTAAACTAGTGAAAATGAAGAGGGAACTATGATACATAAGAGGATCAAGAAAGAATGCTTAGAAGAAAGGATTGATTCAGGGGCTAGTAGCAGGTACAATGGTTAGCCTAGCATGTGCCTGACCTGTGTTTGACCCCCAGCATCACATAGCTTCCTGAGCACTAAAAGGTGTAGCCCTGGAGAGCCTTGAGCATTATCAGATGGCCCTGATAGTCCCTGGAACTGTATCCTAGGACCTCAACATTGAACTATCCAGCTGAGTGGGCAGATTATTGTGAGAAATGGACACAGGTCCCTGAGCACAGCTCTAGACTGCCTCTGGCCCTCCCAAGAAAGTGATTCAAGGATCTAATTCAAGGTAATCTGAGAAAACTTCAACAAGTCTAGTCCAGCTGCAGCCCCTGAGATCAGCTCAGTCTGGACATTCGAAGTGATCCTAAAACTATACAAAACAGTGGTGTTCTGGTGTGGGGGCACCTTACCATTCAGCTTCTGTGAACTTCAGTCATAAATGGATATATATATATATATATATATATATATATATATATATATATGGCGTTCGCCTTACAAGCGGCCAACATGGCTGACCTGAGTTCGATTCCTCCGCCCCTCTTGGAGAGCTCGGCAAGCTACCAAGAGTATCTCGCCCGCACAGCAGAGCCTGGCAAGCTCCCCATGACGTATTCGATATGCCAAACACAGTAACAACAAAGTCTCCAGTGGAGACGTTACTGGGCCCACTCGAGCAAATCGACGATCAATGGGAGGGCCTTTACCTTTACCTTTATATATATATATATATATATATATATATATATATATGCTTTTTGGTCACACCCAGCAATGCTCATGGTTACTCCTGGCTCTGCACTCAGAAGTTACTCCTGGTGGTGCTGGAGGACGATATGGGATGCTGGAGTTAGACTCCGGGTCGGCTGTGTGCAAGGCAAACACCCTCCCTGCTGTGCTATCGCTCTGACCCAAGTCATGAATGTTTCTAAATAGGATCATCAGGGTGGAACTTGGAATCCAGAAGCCTTGAGGTACTAAGAATTAGTTCTATGGTTTTAAAAAAAATTCAATGAAGTATGTTATAACCAAACTTCCAAATATAATGAACAACTTGGAATGCTCAGGGATTATCCTTGCCATCCTTTCCACAACCTTGTGATAATATCTATTTACCCAGTACCCTTTTCTCTCTGTCTCCCTGATACCCTGTCCCTGCAATGAAATCTTCCTGAGAACAGGCTCTTTGACCAGTCAGCTGCTGAGAGAGCCTGGACAAGTGCTGCCTTATATGTGTGCTTTGTAACTGTCTGTTCCATCAACGAACTTTTGATCTCTGATATATACAGTCTGAGCTGCTTAAGGGGGCCCTCATTGGAAGGTCCGCTCCCCGCTCCTCTAGCATATCACCCTCTGGCTGAAAGCTAAACCATCTAGACGCACCCAGAGAAGAGCAGGGCAACCCATATAGGGTTTAGATAGACAGGACTTGGATGAGTTGGAAATGGAACACTGCTAAATCATATCTCAGTGATCCTGAAGGTCTCTGCCAAGGCAGGGGTGATTACCAGGGTTGGGAGCTTCCAAGCCTGTCCTCACCTTCAGCAGTCATGTGAGCACCTTCTCTGTGTTATCCCTCCAAAATGCCCAGGATGTCCAGAACCACTTGTCATTTGGCATCTCATTGTTCATTGATTTGCTTGAGCGGGTGCCAGTAACATCTCCGTTTATCCCAGTCCTGAGATTTTAGCAGCCTCTCCTTACTTGTCCTTTCCAACGTTGCTGTATTGGAGGCTCCTTCAGGGGCAGGGGAATGAGACCAGTTATTGTTACTGTTTTTGGCATATAAAATATGCCATGGGTAGCTTGCCAGGCTCTGCCATGCAAGTGGGATACTCTTGGTAGCTTGCTGGGCTCTCCGAGAGGGAGTTGGAAATACTGCATTACTCTCTTCTAGGAGCTTTGTTTTATAGTCTCTAGATATTGGCTGTTGAAGAGATTACATGGTGCCGGGGGCAGTTTTTGGGTGTGACTGCCAAGCTACTGGAAAACTGGGGGTCTGGGTGGAGGAGGCTCAGTCCTGATCCAAGCAGGCTTGGAGATCTCAGCCATGGGTCCCGCATACCTGGGTTCCTCTGCCGGTTCCTTCATGGGTGAGGCTTCATGGGTGGAGAGTGGCTTTGAGCATGGCTGTGGCTGGTTTCTGGAGGTTTTCAGCTGCCAGGGCTCTGCTTGGGGTGGGGAGGGAGACTCAATCCTTCCGAGGGGTCCCCAGTGAAGAGTTTGTATGTGAACAGAACCCTGTTTCACCTTGCATTTCACTTACAATAGACTCCAAAGGACCGTGTTTAATGGCCTTCCCCAGATGCATGGCAAGCAGCCTCTAGTTCACAGTGTTAATCCAAATCAATGCTTTTCTCAGAATGGACAGTGAGCAAAACTAACTTCCCAGGAAAGCAAATGCTGAAGGATCAGTGGGGAGACTCTGAAGTGTTCTTAAAGTGGGGAGGGGGGCACCTTCAATGCTTTGCACTTGATGGTTGACAAGGACAACAGATTCACCTTGTTGGTTTTTGAGCAGTCTGAGGCCGAGTGCCAAATGCTTTGCATGAAGGGCAAATCTGCGTTGGTGGAGGGGGTGAGCTGCATATGGTTCAGATGCCTGCTGTTTGGAAAAAATTACAGTGCAATTAAAAGACTTTTTGAGACTTGGCATTACTGTTAATTCCTTTGCCATTTTATATGAGCAGGAGAATTAATTAGCATTGGCTTTATAGAGTTGTATCTAAATGCATATGTTTTGGGTTAGAGATTTCTTTTTACTAGATTAGTCAGGCTTGTTCCCAGTGGTGGAGGCTGGCCCCTGGGATCCCTTTGTACTGCCTGAATGCTTCTTGTTTGTTGGAGCGTCATCCAGGATGACTCTCACACCTCGACAGAGGCTGGCCCATACTCCCCCACAGTGGAATTTTTGAGGACAAAATCAGGAGGATGGGTCAGAATTTACAAGGCAGGGTCAGAGTGGGTCATTAGTTTCTTTTTTTTTTTTTGGTGCATTTTTGCAAATGAATTTTGAAAACATCATGAAAACAGACATTTAAAAATGTTGCCAATTGCCTTTCCTTGATATCTCTTTGTTTACACAATTTTACAGAAGAGAAAAAAGAGACAAAAGTCCTGTCCCTGGATCTTCTCATGAAGCTCAGACTAGCCTTCCAGGATCCTTGCTTAGACCATTGCTGTGTTCAGATCTGACTCCATAAAATCCCTTGATTTTACCTACTGCCAGTGAAGACAGATTGATGCTTAGCTTTCCTTGCATACTTTGGTGACCTTGAAAGGACTGGAGTGTCATTTTCTTTCTTATTTGCCTGGGTAGAGAGGGAGTTTGCTTTATACATCTCCTGGCACTGAACCTAGCATGTGCAGGTTTCCTATAGATGTCGGTTGAGTGACTAAATGTTTGGTGTGGTGCTTGGGCCTTTGTCTGGGGCGGTGGTTCAGTGATCTGGCATGCAGCCCTCATTCACAGAGTACATCTAGGCTCCAGTTCCCCCAGCCAAAATTTAGCAGGCCAGAAAAATATGCAAGGATCCATGATTTATTATTATTATTATTATTATTATTATTATTATTGGGCTGGAGTGATAGGACAGTGAATAGGGCATTTGCCTTGCAAGCGGCCAATATGGCTGACGCGAGTTCAATTCCTCCGCCCCTCTTGGAGAGCTCGTCAAGCTACCGAGAGTATCTTACCTGCATGGCGAAGCCTGGCAAGCTACTTGTGATGTATTCCAGATGCCAAACACAGTAACAATTGTCACAATGGAGACGTTACTGAGCCCTCTCGAGCAAATCAATGAACAACGGAAGGACAGTGACAGTGATTATTATTATTATTTGGGGTGGGCTGGAGCTAATAGCAGAGCGGGTAGGGCATTTGCCTTGCACGCGGCTGATCTGGCCAACCCAGGTTTAATTCCTCTGCCCCTCTCAGAGAGCCCGGCAAGCTAACAAGAGTATTTCGTCCACATGGCAAAGCCTGGCAAGCTACCCATGATGTATTCGATATGCCAAACACAGTAACAAGTGTCACAATGGAGACGTTACTGGGCCCTCTCGAGCAAACCGGCGAACAATGGGAGGACAGGGACAGTGACAGTGACATTATTTTGGGGCACACCCACTAGAGTGCAGGGCTTACTCCTCATTCTGTGCTCAGAGGACCAAGGCTTGGGATTGAAACAAGGCCAGCATTTACAAAGCAAGCACATTCACCCCCAAACTATCTCTTTGGCCCAAGGATCCATATTTTAAATAATTATCTGAGTGGATTTAGATATCAGTGTTCTTTCTGCCTCACAGCAGGGAAAAAGACAGGACATAGAAGGATATAGGATTTCAGAACATTAGAGGAGAAGATTCTCCCTACCAGCTAAGGCTCAATCTATTTTCTCTCTGTGCTTCCTCTAGGGACACCATGTTGGCCCTCTTCCTCCTTTGCTATTGCTGGCCAGTCTCTCCAGGGTCCACTTGTTGGGAGGCCACGCTGCAACAGATCCATTCTTGCTGTTCCTCTGGAGCCTCCTGAGAGCCCTAAGACCATATCATACCCTTCTCTCATACCCTGGAATTGCACAGTAACTGCATGGCCAGGGAGCTTTGGGCTTATTAGTTGGACTTAGGTACCCTTTCTGGACACATATGGCATGACACAAACACTGAGGGTACTTATATGAGCTCAGACATATAAATAAGATGCTGTGTCTAACTTCTTTGTATCCTCCAGGGTATATGACATGATCTCCACACTTTGGAGGGGTCAAACTGGAATACACAGTCTTCCCTGAGCAAGTTAGATTTCCCAAGGATAGGACCCAGAGCCGATCTCACTTAAGAGTTAGACAACATGTGGATACAAACATAAAATAGTTAAATAACAATCCCTGGGTAGGCACCAAGTGGGTAGTTTTTACCATCAATGGATGCATTCCCCTGAGAGAGAGATTTATAAAGTGACAGAGAAAGTAACTTTACACAAAAATCTAAGTGCATTCAGCACGATGTCATCCTCAAACCCCATAGCGGGGGGCACAAAGCACCCACCTTCACTTTTTCCTGTCATCACAGTGACTCAGAGTTATTGAGTGGTGAGCATCTTTCATTAGGGCTCATTTAGGGCAAGTTACACTTTATTTAATAACTTAAACATGTGCAGTATTAAACCAGAGCAGATAGCAATGGGACAATAGCAATAGAACTATAAAAGTATCTATAATGAAGTCTAAACTTGCTACCACTACAGTGGAAATTAGACTTTTTCTCTAGTTTCACCCACTCTGATTCTTTTTCTCTTTGGGGTACTCAGTGGCTCAGTTGGATACATCTGGACAAGTAGAGTGCCTTCATCTGTGGATCACCAATCAACCTAAGTGTGGCTTAAAGCAAAGCAAATAACTCTTACTAACTTGCTCTTTGTCTGTAGTTTTAGAGTTTGTTCAGCAGTTCATTCTTTGTGGTAATTATTTGATTCTTTTGGCTAAGATCATAGGATGGCCAGCATAGCTCTGAGTTTCAAGTTCAGACAGGGCTTCCAAAAGGTTTTCTCCTCTCCCTGTTCTTCTGTCCTCTCTCAGTTTCCATCTCAATTTCTTATCCTCCTTCTCTTCCCCTTGTATCTTTCATTCAAATATGCATTTCTTACCTAATTTCTTTCCAATATGCATATAGTACTACTATATAATTATAGTCACCTTCTATATGTTACATCTCTGTGACATTTATTTCATAACTGGAAGTTTATGTCTTTGAATTCCTGCATCATCCCCTTCCCTCTGCCTCTGGCAGCCATTGATTTATTCTTCCCAATCTTATTTATTCCCTTCATATAATACTCTCAAGGTCCATCCATATAGCTATAGATAATAAGACCTTCTTTCATTTTTAACGTTAAATAATATTCTATTATATATTAATGTGCAGTGGGATATAATTTTCATCTATCTTGATATATCTCTGTATGTATACATATATAAGCAACTCTACCGTTCATCCACTGATGGATATTTAGGTTGCTTCCACATCTTAACTATTGCAAATAAGCAACAATGAGCATAAGGGTACAGTTATATTTTTCAGTTAGTGTTTCTGTTTCCTTGAGATAAAAACCTAAGAGTCGAATTGCTGGATCACGAGTTATTTCTATTTGTAACTTTTTGAGGAAACTATGCTGATTTCTCAGGAACTGTTCTCATTCACATTCCCACCAACAGTGCCTTAGGGATCCTTTGCTCCACACCCTCCATAGCAGTGTTCTCTCTTGTCTTTTTGATAATAGTGTCTAGCAGATGTGATTGTAGTTCTCATTGCAGTTTGGATTTGCATTTCCCTGATGATTACTGGTGTTAAGCATATTTAGGGGGAAGTTAAACAGTTTTATTTAGAGAAATATGAGGGGAGAGAGAGAGAGAGAGGTGAGAGACAAAGAGAACACACACAGAGACACACACACACACATGCACACACATACATGTACACATCTCACAGAGGTGTTCAAGGAAGAACAGAGGGGGAAAAACAAAAGCCAATCTCAGGCTGAAATGTGGATGACCTTCAGGATGGAGAATGGCCAGTAGGAAGCATCTTTTCAGGTATCCATTGGCCATCTCTTTGTTTTCTTTGGAAAATATCACTCTTGGTGCTTATGCTTATGTCTGTTAGAAAAACATTCTTTTTGCTCTGTGTGTGTTCTTGAATGGCACGCATCCTCTGTATTTTAAATGCTAGCCCCTTATCAGATGGACATTTCACAATTTTTCCTCCCATATTGGTAGGGTGCCTTTTAATTTTGTTCATTTTATTTTTGCTGTGGGCTGGAGCGATAGCACAGCGGTAGGGCGTTCGCCTTACAAGCGGCCAACATGGCCGACCCGAGTTCGATTCCTCCGCCCCTCTCGGAGAGCCCGGCAAGCTACCGAGAGTATTCGATATGCAGACACAGTAACAACAAAGTCTCCAATGGAGACATTACTGGGCCCGCTCGAGCAAATCGACGATCAACGGGAGGGCCTTTACCTTTTACCTTTACCTTTATTTTTGCTGTGTGTCTTTCAGCCTTTCCCCATTTTCTTCTGTCTTTTCCTTTTTCTCTCCTTATTCTTTCCTCTTCCCTATCCTCTTCTTTCCTTTTTTCTCTCTCTCTTTCATCCAAATGAAAACTCAGAAGTTTTCAAACACTTATCTACTTCACTGCTATTTGACAAGAACTAAGTCACAAGATCACCCAGAACTAATCACCAGCCTGGCTCACTAGCTTGTAGGCCCACTGTTTTGCTACGGAACTATTATGACTCTTGGACAAAGCAGTGAGTCCCTTTCTGATCCTGTTGTTGCTTGAGTAATAACTAAACTGAAGAGGCTAAGAAATAAGAGAGGAATGGCAGTCTGACATACAGTTAATTTAGTTTTCTATGACTGACTTAACAAAGTATCACCAAATGGGTGTCTTAGAATTTTAAAGGGTAGTAGTTAAGATAAGGTGTTGGCTGGGTTGGCTCTCTCTGTGAGGAAGAGACTGTTGCATGCCTTTTCCCTGCCTAAAACTGGCAACTTTCAGCATTCCTGGATATGTAAAGACCTCTCCTCCCTGTTCTTTACCTTCATCTTCACATGGCATGCTTCCTGTGTGAATCTTTGACCAAATCTTCCCTTCATAGAAACAGTAGACAGAGCGGATTAAGGCCCAGCTGCCTTTAATATGACCCCATTTTACCTCTGTCTACATTGACTTTATTCCTAAATGAAGTGACACTCTGACCCACTGAAGGCTAGAATTTAAGCATAGAAATTGATGGGGAACACCATTCCACTCAGAAGAGCTGTGGGTAGTGGCCGCTATATAAGGCTCTAAAAACCTTCATCATTCTGTTTTCTTATTTGCATTTACCCTTCATTAAGTTGCAAACAAATTTTATTTACCTCTCTTTTGTGTTTGTGGTAAATTCCACAAATACAAAAGTGGATCTGGTTTTGGCAACCGGGATTACACCTTTCTGTCCTTCCGTCTTTCTGTCCTTCCTTCCTTCCTTCCTTCCTTCCTTCCTTCCTTCCTTCCTTCCTTCCTTCCTTCCTCCCTCCCTCCCTCCCTTCCTCTCTTCCTTTTCTCCTTCCTTCCTCATTCTGTGTTTAAGAGTGATGCTCTCGTGATGCTCAGGGGACAGTGTGGTTCTGGAGATCATACTAGGAGGTCAATTTCATGCAAGGCAATGTGTCAATCCTTATACAATTTCTCTGGCCCTGAAACCTTATTTTTAATTTATATTTATTTTTTTGTAATGTTGGAGTAATGCTACTTATTCAGCCATTAGCTAAGCTGATTGATTTGGTCATGTTCTCCACTTGATCATTGATCACTTGACATCCCATTACTCATTGATTTGCTCGAGTGGGAGCCAGTAACGTCTCCATTCATCCCTGTTGCATGCTAGTGTAGCCCAATAGCGTCTGCTCGTTCTAGGAACATGAAGAGCCTCAAACCAATTATTCAGGGTCTTGATGAAGAAGCCTGATCATCTCGTAGGTGGGTGGTCACATGATCTTTTGACCACCTGTGGAATTCAGTTGGTAATGGGTCTAGTTCAGAAGTCGTCTCCAAATCTCATTATGTTTCCAGTCCATCTGATTTTAGAGGCCTTGGCAAACAAGACAGCGTTCCTGGTTCTTGATCGTTGATGGAGGTCTGAACTCCGGATTCTTTCTCTCATTTGAGTGAAATATGATATCCAAGCATAACTCTTTAAATTCCTCTTTGGGATATCCGAATAGCATTCTCATCCTGTTTTTCTAGGGCCCAGGTCTCTGAGGCATATGTTAATGCAGGAAGAACAGTGGAATCGAAGAGATGTGCCTGGAGCCAGAGGTTCTTTGTCCTCTTAGCTATTTTGTCCACGCTCTTGAAGGCATTCCAAGCTGCTCTCTTACTCCTGCGCAATTCAGGTGCCAAGCCATTCATCATGTTGACTTCTCAACATAAGTACACATAACTGTTACGTTCGGAGATGGTTGTTCTGTTGAGAGCAAATGGAATGTCAGGAATGAGACTGTTTCTCATAAACATTTTCTTCGTGAGATTCAGCTGTAGTCCGACCTTTCCACACTCACGGTCAAAGTCGGCCAGCATTTGTGCCGCTTGGCTAATGTTTGGTGTTATTAGAACAATGTCATCAGTGAAGCACAGGTGGTGTAGTTGCAGACCATCTATCTTCACTCCCATTTCTTCCTATTCCAATCGTCGCATGACGTTCTTGAGGGTGTCACTGAAGAGTTTTGGTGAAATGGTATCACCCTGTCGAACTCCTCTCTCTCTCTCTCTCTCTCTCTCTCTAAATTTTATTGAATCACTGTGAGATAGTTTACAAGCTTTCATATTTGGGTTACAATCACACAATGATCAAACAGCCATCCCTCCACCAGTGCACATTCCCCACCACCAATATCCCCGGTATACCTCCCCTTTCCCACCCTACCTCTGCCTCCATGGCAGATATGATTCCCCATAATCTCTCTCTACTTTGGGGCATTATGGTTTGCAATACAGACACTGAGAGGTTATCATGTTTGGTCCTTTATCCACTTTCTGCACACATTTCCCATCCTGACCGATTCCTCCAGCCATCTCTTTCTTAGCAATCCCTTCTCTATTCCAGCTGCCTTCTCCCCTTTGCTCATGAGGCAGGCTTCTAGCTATGGAGCAATCTATCTGTCCCGTGTATCTGCTATCCTTAGGTGTCAGCCTCATGTCATGTTGTTTTATACTCCACAAATGAGTGCAGTCCTTCTATGTCTGTCCCTCTCTTTCTGACTCATTTCACTTAGCATGATACTCTCCATGTCTATCCATTTATAAACAAAGTTCATGACTTCATCTCTCTGCATAGTATTCCACTGCATAGTATTCCATTGTGGTGTAGATGTACCAAAGTTTCTTTAAGCAGTCATCTGTTCTAGGGCACTTGAGTTGTTTCCAGATATTGGTGATTATAAACAGTGCTTCAAGGAACATATAGGTACAGATGTCATTTCTATTGTGCTTTTTCGGATCCTCGGGTTATATTCCCAGAAGTGGTATTGCAGGGTCATATGGAAGCTCAATTTCTAGTTTTTGAAGGACTGTCCATATTTTCCTCCAGAAAGGTTGGACTAGTGGGCATTCCCACCAACAGAGAAAGAGTGTCCCTTTTCCCCCACATCCATACCAGCACTGGTTGCCTTTGTTCTTTTGAGTGTGTGCCAGTCTCTGTGGTATGAGAAGATATCTCATTGTTGTTTTTATTTGCAAATCCCTGATGGCTAGCGATGTGGAGCATTTTTTCATGTGCCTTTCGGCCATTTGTATTTCTTTTTTGAGGAAACTTCTGTTCATTTCTTCTCCCCATTTTTTGGTGGGTTCAGAGGTTTTTTTCTTGTACAATTCTACTAGTGTCTTGTATATCCTGGATATTAATCCCTTATCAGATGGGTATTAGGTAAACATTCTTTCCCATTCTGTGGGCTCTTTCTTTATTTTGGTCACTGTTTCTTTTGAAGTGTAGAAGCTTCTTAGTTTGATGTAGTCCCATTTGTTTATGTTTGCTTCCACTTGCATGGCCGAAACCCTCTTGACATGGATGATCACTTCCTTGTAGAATGATGAGATCCTGGTAGTGAATCCATAATACAGCTCACGAAGGATCCTGATGTATTGAGTTTGAATGCCCTGTTTGGCTAGGGCTTCGATGACCATTTCAGTCTCAACAGACTCAAAGGCCTTCTTTAAATCAATGAACATTAGACAGAATGGCATCTTAAACTCCCAAGAAAACTCAATGTGCTTGGTTATCGTGTGGATATAGTCGATCGTGCTGAATCCTTTGCAGAACGTGGCTTGCTCTCATGGTTGTCCTTCATTTAGTGTTCTGCCAATCCTATTCAGGATGACTCGAGTGAACAGCTTGTAGATGACAGACAACAGGCAGATTGGACAATAGTTGCCAGTGTCGTGGATGTCTCCCTTCTTGTACAGTAGAACAGTCCTGCTGGTTTTCCATTGGGACAGAACCTTGCATTCAGACAGGTAGCACGTGAAGAGCCGAGTCAGTGTATTGATGAGTACTGACGGCAGGTTCTTCAGGTGTTCGGGTCTGACCTTGTCTGGGCTGGGTTCTCTTTGCTTCTTTACCGATGAAATGGCATGTCAGATTTCAAAAAAGAGAATGTTGGGAACGACATATCCATCCTCTGGAAATTGGTATGTGGGCAGGTGGGCGTGGCTATCGAAGAAATCCGAGTAGAAGTCATGGATAATCTTCTCCATTGCCATTCTGGAAGATGTGATAGATGCATCAGGACATTGAGGGCAGTCATCTTGGTCTTCTAGTTGACAAAGGACAGGCGGGCGTTGCAAATGCTTTTCCCAGCTTCTGCTGCATCTGCCAGTACTGCTGCTCTTCTCTCTTTGAGGTCTTCCTTTATTGCTTCTCTGCACTGCTATGTGAGCTCGGACATTCGCTTGCAGTTGCCTGAGGCTTGCGCCAAGCCACGTTGGCGAATGAGCTTGAGAGTTTTCGAAGACGGGTGTCTTTTTGTGGCTCTCTCTCAGCATTCTTCGCACAATCATAGAGGTGCTAAACCAGTTGATCATATTCCTCATCTTTGTTGTCAATGACGGCATCTTCCTATGTTGCCACAATAGTGCCAAAGAGCTCCCAGTTGGTGGACGTTCTTGGAGTTCTCTTCTTAAATTTTGCAGCCCTTTCTCCCCACTCTGTGAAGTAGAATTTTGCACGAAGGAGATGGTGGTCTGATCCCACTTGGAATTTTGAGACAACAGCGTCATTGGTCAGGCAAAACCATCGATTGAATGTTATGTGGTCAGTTTAGTTGTGGACCCATCCACCAGGAGACTCCCATGTCTAACATTTAGTTTCAGCCTTCTGGAATTGTGAGTTACCATAGATAGTCTTGGTTGACATGATGAACTCAGACAGTCTCTCACTCTATTCTTTCCATTCTAGGCCATGGGTCCTGATGTGGAGTTCTTTGGCTGATCTTCTCGGTCCTATCTTGGCATTAAAATCACCAACAATGATCTTGTAGAAGGTGTGGTCTTCTATATAGAACTTCTCCAGCTCTATGTGGAACTTCTCAATTTCCCCTTCATTGTAATTGGATGTTGGTACATACAAACAAAAATAGAAACTGCCAGCAGTGAGCCACATCTATTCAAGTGTAATCATCCGGTTCAGGTTGTTAGGCATTCGAATGAATCAATGCTCATGGCCAAGTTCATGTTGACAAGGACATCGACACCACTGACACCTCTTTTGTCACATATTTCGAGGAACAGTTCATCTCCAGGGTTGAAAATGGTGTGATGTGGTTGATGACTTCTTGTCTTGGTCAGACCAATGATGTCATACTTGATCTTTAACCCTTTCACCATCAGGTCCTCAATGGATGCATCTGATGCTAGCGTACATGTATTGAAAGTACAGACAGTCATTTTTCTCTTTCTTTGTTTTGGCAGCCTAGTTCGGCCTTGTGATTTTATCAGTTTTTCCTTCCTCATTCTTCTTAAATGCTGCCGTATTGGTGCCTCTTTCAGGGTCAGGGGAATGAGACCCATTGTATTTACTGTTTTTGGCATATCAAATGTGCCACGAATAGCTTGCCAGGCTCTTTCGTGTGGGCAGGATATTCTCGGTAGCTTGCCAGGCTTTCAGAGAGGGATAGAGGCTTTTAGGGCAGCCTCTATTCACCCTTGCAGGTGTCCCATGGTTCAAACCATATTTGAACCCTATCAAATATGGTTTTGGTAATCTTGGAAGAAGGGTATTAAGTGTCTTATCATGTGTCCGGAAAGCGTCCTGGAGCTTCGTGGCAGCTGGTAGTGGAGGTAGTGGAGGTCTGCCATGAGATATTTATCTGGTACCGGTAGGGTGGGTCTCCTGTGTACAATCCCTGGGTCGGACAGAAGTTGGTGGAAGGAAACAGGGCAGGGTAGGGTAGGTCTTCTGGTTTTAATCCCTTTGTCGCTGGAGATTGGTGGGAATAGGCAGAGGATCTCTGTTCCCGGGTCCATTGAGCCTGGAGTCCAAGGTCACAGAGTTCCATTTACCTGGTTCTGTGGGGCTTCACTTGTGCATGAGTCTTGTCCAGAGCGTCCAGAAAGCGTCCTTTGAACTCCACATTCGTCTTTATTTATTCAGAATGTTAATTTAATTTTGTTATTTTATTATTATTCCCCCCCTCTTTTTTTGATTCACTGTGAGATACAATTACAAAGCTTTCATGTTTGAGCTTCGGTCATACAATCATCAAACACTCATCCCTTCACCAGTGCACATTTTCCACCACCAAAATCCCCAGTATTACCCCCACCACAACCCTGTTCCAATCCTTCCCCTGCCTGTGTGGAAAACAATTTCCCCCATACTCTCTCTCTACTTTGGTTACAATTGATATTACGACACCAGTCCCACCACCTCTCAAAACTGCTGAAAAGGCAATGCTAGACAATTTGTTTTGTATTGCTTGTTATGGATAGAATAGAATGTCTAGCAAATTCTGTGTCGTTCTCTTCCAGGAGCTTTAGTTTATAGTCTCTGGGTCTTGGCCGATGATGAGATTACATGGCTCTGGAGACAGTTTGTGGGTGTGGCTGCCAAGCTTCTGGAAAACTGGGGAGCTGGGGTGAGGAGGCCCAGTCCCGGGCTTGGAGATCTCAGTCACAGGTTCCCGCATATCTTGGTTTTCCTGCCGGTCCGCTCTCTGGTGAGGTTCATGCCATCTTGGGTGAGGCTCGTCCCCTCTTGGGTGAGGCTCATCGAAGTGTGTGGAGTGTGTGGGCATAGCAGCGGTTGTGCTATGGAGGTTTTCAGCTGCCGGGGTTCTGTTTAGGGCAGGGAGGGAAACTCAACCTGGCCCCTCCAAGTGAAGATTGGGGTCAGGACATTCTGCGTGCTCTCTTTCGCGAAGTTTAGTTTTATAGTCTCTGGGTCTTGACAGTTATTGAGATTACATTGTGCCCGTGCAGTTTGTGGCTATGACTGTCAAGCAACTGGAAAAAACTAGAGACCTCTGGGGAGAAAGCCCAGTCCTGATGCAAGTGGGCCTGGATATCTTAGTGACGAGTTCCTGCTGACCTTTATGCTACAGGCCCTAACTGTGTCTTTTGATCTCCTTTGAGATTTATGGGTCTCTGAAATAAGCCCATAAATGAGCTTACATAGCTGAGCTGGAGGTGGTTTGTGGGTGTGTCTCCCACATACCTAACTTTTGGCCATTTAATTTCTTGGCAAACTTGGCCCCAAGTTGTTGGGGTCTGGCCAAAGGCACAGCAGCAATTTTGGTGTATCTGGAAATTTGAAGGCACCATCAGGCTGCTGATGCACTCACCCCACAGGTACAGGTTAGCCTACTGGTGGCACCATATGCCCTGGAACCTTATTTTTTTTAAACATTAGAGTGTTAAAATACCACAATTAGAAATAAACAAGAACTAAACATTTCAAAGGACATGAAAAATTAAAAAGATCATCACTTTCATTACCATCATCAATCCATTCATTTATGCATTTGTCTACTTCCTTGATGTATTAACATGGAAACCACAAACGCTCAACTGGAAAATAATAGGAAATCTCTTGACTAGAGATCTCAGAAGCACTAACACTGGATAGTTTACTAAACTCCATTCTCATGGGAATGGTTAAGTAACTCTAATCATTTCTGAAATTTAGTCTCATGTAGTCATAGAATTGATTTTTCAAAAATTATATTTATTATTTAAACATTTTACCCCTGACCTGGCCATGAAGGACACATTGAAAAGTCATTTTATCTACTTCAGATATTTTGGTCCTACATATATGTCAACATGGGCTGGAGCGATAGCACAGCGGTAGGGCGTTCGCCTTACAAGCGGCCAACATGGCCGACCCGAGTTCGATTCCTCCGCCCCTCTCGGAGAGCCCGGCAAGCTACCGAGAGTATCCGATATGCCAGACACAGTAACAACAAAGTCTCCAATGGAGACGTTACTGGGCCCGCTCGAGCAAGTTGACGATCAATGGGAGGGCCTTTACCTTTACCTTTACCTTTACCTTTACCTTTTGTCCTGGCAAAAACAGATGTTTTCAAGCTCTTGCCTCATAAGGACTGATCTGCTAACATTCTTTCCGCGGGAGTTGTCCCAGGACTGGCCCACTTCTAGAGGGCAGAGCACTGAGATTTGTAGAAACTTCCTTCTCTCCATTAGTCCTGCCATCCAGTGCCTTCCAGCATCCTTCCTGCTTTCATTGCTCCTGCTTGCCTGCTCCCTCATCTGTTCCACAGGCACAGCCAGAGTCCCTTGGAAGTGAGGCTAGGGATTTAATTTCTTACTTGAGGCAAAATTCACCTAACACAGCCATTTTGAAGTTTATGGTTTATGGCTATTTACACACTCACAATACTGTGCCACCCTTAACTTCACTTAGTTCCTTGACATTTTCATCACCCCAAATAGAAATCCTGTATGCATTCAGCAGTCACTCCTTGTTCTCCCCTCCCTACTTAGCCTCCCCATGCTTACCAATCACTCATCTAGTTTCTGTCTCTAAGGGTTTATCTATTCTAGATATTTCCTGGAAGTGAAATCTTATGATATTTTCACAGTTCATTTATCTTGTAGCATGTATCAATACTTCATTTCTTTCTGCATATTAATACTATTCTATTATAAAGATAACACCCTCTAAATTTATCCATGTGCTGATGAATAGCTATGACTTAAACAAGAAGTCTATTTATTTGTTGTATGATTGTGTTTTAGGCAGATAAGTATAGGTTGAATTGCATTGTATTTTTGGTTTGAGGGTCACACCTGATAGTGATCAGGTCTTATTCTTCACTCAGGAATCACTCCTGGAGGTGCTCAAGAGACTATATGCAGTGTCAGGGATTGAACCTGGGTCAGCCACATGTGAGGCAAGTGCTCTATCCTCTCTACTGTCTCTCTGATCCATAGCTGAAATCTTGAGTTTTAAATTTTTCGATTATTTGTTTGTATGTTTGTTTGTCTGATTGGGGCCCACACCCAGCAGTACTTGGGCTTATTTCTGGCTCTGTGCTCAGGGATCACTCCTGACCAGCACAGGGGACCATATGGGATGCTGAGGATTGAACCCTCGACTGTTGTGTCCAAGCAAACACCCTACCTACTGTTCTATTACTCTGGATCCTTATAGCTAAAATCTTTAATTAGGGTCTCATTAGAATCTTGAAAAAGTTAGCACACAGTTTCTGGGCTGTGGGGTCTTGAATCTTCAACTATTGTAAAAAGCATTTTTCACTTTCTTCAGGGACTCTGTGTGTCACCTGTTCTGTCAGACACGAGCAGCTTTTGCTTCTAGGTTGTTTTTCCTGTTTTAGCAGTACTTGTACATCCTCTGGAGGAGGAAGTCTTGTTTTCCTTTCACTGTGATTCAGCCTTTCTTTCACAGGCTGTCTTTTCTGTCCCCTAAGCTTTTCCTTTGCTTGTTGGCATTGTCTTAGAGTTCTCCCAGGATGCAGCCTCTTAGTCTTCAGGATCACAGTTAGCATTTGGAGGTTATCCTAGGAGCCCACCCAGGTCACTGGTTCTTTCTGACATTTAAGTTTCCCCCACTTGAGAGCAGAGCACATGGGAACTGTTAAGCTGCCCTGATATATACATGCCAAATTCTTAAAGGAAAGAGAAAATGTGCAAAACATAAGACTTAGGTGAGTGTGATATTTTTAAAAGAACTCCAGCTTTTGGGACCCCATGGCTAATGGAAATAACCACTTTCCACCCTCCCTGGCTTTGAAGGATGGGTCAGAATTTTTCCTGGGTAGGTCAGAATTTCTCTTGTCTCTTCTGTTGACTTCAAAAGTCATTCAAGTGCCATCAGGAGTTTGATGATGTTAACTGGACCGCGCTCTGGTGTTTCAACCTACACCAACCTGAGAATTCTCCTCTGGCAGCTCTGTGTGGAGCAGACTGTTCCTATGAAACCCTTATATGGCGAGTCCTTAGGGCTCGCATGGGTTTTGTGTTTACTTCCCATGTCAAGAAGGCTTTTGAGCACACAGCGGTGGCCCTATATGTTTATCTACTCCCAATCTGCTAACATGAATAAGTGATCATTGTTTTAAGTGGGTGACTGGCTACCTCGAAGCCCCAGAGAGGCCTCTGACAGGGGGAGGGAGAGCCACCCCCAGTGATAGCACATATAGGAGGACCTCATCGGATTCCTGACTCAGCGGGCAGATTTCTCCTCTGGCTTGTATTTAAAGCATTACAGGAGTCAGAAGGGATCACATCATCAAGGCAAAGACTGGAGCTCCATTCTGGGTGGAAGAAAAACAGATTAACCCCTCTCGGCCTGAATGTGCCTGAATGTGAGTTAGAAACAAAAACACCATAAAATGTTTCTGTCACCAAGAGGCTTACTTTACCTGTTTATTCAGGCTTTTTCTAAAGAGGGGGTAGTGGACACGTGGGGTGTGATGGAAGGGCCTCATGGATGGAGTGTGAGCCACTGACTATCAGGACACTGTCTGAAAGCTCAAAGCTGCCATTGGGCTGTTTCCATGGTGTCACTTTATGAGAATGCTGGGAATTTTCCAGTGCCCAAAGTGCCCTGCACATCTGGAGCCAAAGGTAATTCTATGTTCTCTTCTCTCCTGCTTATCTTTCCCCAACATTGCTCCAATCTCCGTGGGACCAAAACCCAGAAATGTTTGCCTCACTACTCCTTCCATGGCATTCTAGAAAGAACATGCATTCCAGCTCTGGGTGATTCCTGACAACACACTATTCAGGAGTGTCCCCCTGTGTGACCCATGGTGAAGGAATTTTAGGCCTTGTGCCCACAGAATGATGGCAAGAAAGGTAGATAAGTGCTGAAACAGGATAGATGACCCCGTGAATCAACAGGAGGACTGCTTTTGGGGCCTGGTTAAGTAGGGAGGGCTGTCCCAGGAAATTGTACATGCATATGGGCCTCCCCTGTGCACTAGTGAGCACTGTTCTCCCTTCCCCACCTCTCTCCACCACAAGCTTGTCTTTTTTAAAATTTTTATTTGTGTGTGTGTGTGGGGGGGGGGGGGGGCTTTTTGTATCACCCGGCGATGCACAGAGGTTACTCCTGGCTCTGCACTCAGGAATTATTCCTGGTGATACTTGGAGGACAATATGAGATGCTGGGAATCAAACCTGGGTTGGCCGCATGCAAGACAAACGCCCTACCTGCTGTCCTATTGCTCCAGCCACACAAGCTTGTCCTTCAAAGGTAGCCTGGCCAGTATTGCCCAGCCAAGCTCTGTCCCAATCCAATGTTCTGTACAAAATCAACTGATGAGAAATGTTTCTCTGGAAAAGCCAGCTGAGTCCCTGTGGCCCTTAGGTTTGGAAGACGGCAAGATCAGAGGGGAAAGCCCTTGCCTGGGAAGCCCCTCACCACCCTGCACCCCACTCTCTGCTCTCCATTCTCCTCTATGCACGTGGACTTAAGACTCTGCTCCCTAGATCCCCCGAGGATGATGACCATCATCTTTCAGACAGGAGAGAGGTTGGGAGAAGTTCAGTTTACTTATATTGCTCCCTTCTAGTCTTTGTAGGAGTTGAGGTCATTCACAAAAGTGTTTCAGACTCTCAATGAAAACAATAAAAGCCTAATGCAGAGACATGGGGTGGAGGCAAAGCAGGAACGGAAAAAAAGCCCATCCTCCATCCCCATCCCCAATACTTACACTGCTAGTGTAGTTAGAGAGGCCAAAATAAGATATAGTTAGAAAAGTTCAGTGACTTACATAGTAAGTAGAGGCACCAGGTTTGAACCCAATTTGTCTCATTCTAAAGCTTGTTCATTCCTTTCTTTCTTATTTCTATGGTGGGGTTTGTACTTTGGCTTTGGGTGGTAGTTGGGGCCCATGTCTAAACTAAGAAGCTAAGCATTAGGCCATGAAGGTTTGGGTCAGGCACTTGGTGTCAGGTTGATCAGGGAGCAGCAGGATGAGGACCTCTAGCCCTCCTGCATCCTCTCCTCAGGTTTAACATAATGGATGCTTCTGCGTGTGTGCACGTGTGTGTGCCTGTGTGCTTGTGTGTGTGTGTGTGTGTGTGTGTGTGTGTAGATACTGGTAGCAGTTCTTGCTCTGCGTAAGTGCCAAGTGGAAATAAGGAGAAAAACTATTCTGATTTACCGAGCCCATAGAACTCCTCTCTGCTATCACCCAAATTCAGCATGCAGGAGTCTTGCCAGGATCCAGTTGTACTTCCTGAAGGTGAGGTAAAATGGTTGTAATATGGATGCCACGATAGAATAGAGTTCTGGAGAAAGAAAAAGTGCTGGTGTTCCTAGCAGTAATAAGACTTAGGTCAAACCTAGGTTGGTTTCATGCAAGGCAAGAGCCTTAACACCTGTACTATCTCTGGCTCAACAGAGGACAATTTTACATTAAAATGATAGTAAGAAGGACAAAATATTTGTCTTTTGACAAACATGACAATGTATGGTAATTCACAGCAGTATGGCTTAAGTAGAAAGCAGCATTTTGAGCTTTGAGATGGTTACCTCAATAAGGCTGAAACCATTCTAGGTATAAGGAGATTTATCAGAGATATCAATTCCCCAAAATATTTTGGTCAGACAAATAATGACTGACTTGGTTGTACAGCTCTTGTTGAGGTTTGTTTATCTTAGCAAGTGGCTAGGATTTAGAAGGCCCCGGTCAGGCCAGTACAACCAGAAAGCGGAGAGTTTCTTCTTTCTTATGACCTACTCAAAAGGACCTCTGAAAACTCACCACCCCTTCTTTGTCTTCCCCAAATGATTTTGTTTTAATTTAAAATTTTTAATTAGGTCACATGTTTATGGTAGTGTTGATATTTATGGCTTTGATGTACACAGCTACTTCACCTTCATTATCACCCAAATGCCCAAGACTGTCCATCACTGCCTGTCCTTCTGTCACCACTAGTTTGCCTCTTTTTCCCTTAATCTTAGTTTGTTAATCCAAGACCAAGGAATTGTTATCTCTCTTTTTTCAAATTGAATTTTATTTATATAAAATTGTTCATAATAAGTTATTACACTCAATATTCCAATACCAAGCCTTGTTATCTTTAGATACTGCCTATTCCCTTGTTTTGTTTTTTTTCTATAAATCACAGATAAATGAGGCCACTGGCATTTATGACTGACTCTTTTTTCTTTTAGTGAAGCAAGATAGCTTTTGTTGAGGGACCAGAGAGACAGTATAGTGGGCAAGGTGCTCACTTTACATGTAGCCAAGCTGAATTTGCACCCCCGCACCACAAATGGTCCCCAGTCAGAAGTAAGTCCTGGACACTTCCAGGTGTGGCCCCCTGGAACAAACAAAAGTATATTATTGAAAGAAACTTAATTAGATATGATAGAAGAGAAAGAGAGGAATACATGTTCAAGAGAGAAGACAGGACTTTCTCGTGTGGAATAAAGCAGAGGAAAGAGATGTGTGTTCAAGAGATAACATGAGTTTCTCCAGAGTGGTAAAAGCAGAGAAGAGAAAGAGAGATACTCATTATGTGTACAAGAAAGAACACGGGCTTGCAAAAACAAACAAGCAAGCAAGCACTTTGGCAAGCAAATAAACTGACTAGGCTGTTATTTATTTATTTAATTTTTAATTGAATCACTGTAAGATATAGTTACAAACTTTCATGATTAAGTTTCAGTCATACAATGATTGAGCACTCATCTCTCCACCAGTGGGCATTTTCCACCACCAATGTTCCCAGTATTTCTCCCACCATCCCCATCCCGTCCTTCCCTCCCCACCCCTCCCTGCCTCTGCGGCAGGCACCTTCTTTCTCTTTACTTTTGAGCATTATGGTTTGCAATACAGGTACTAAGAGGCCATCATGTTTGGTCCTTAGTCTACTTTGAGCATGCATCTCCCATCCCGAGCAATCCCTCCAATCATCATTTACCTAGTGGTCCCTTCTCTAGCCCAACTGCCTTTTCCCCCAGCACATGAGGCTGGCTTCCAAATCGTGGAGTAATCCTCCTGGCCTTTGTCTCTCCTGTCCTTAGGTGTTCTGACTGGCCTTTTAAAGTATGCAATTTAGTTGTAGAATACTTACCTGTTTGGTTTATGTGATATCCCCTGTGATTGAATTAGGGTTATTACTATTATTATTATTGTATTATTATTGTAATAGTAGTAGTAGTAGTAAACCAAAAGATTACCAAAGTACTGGGGAGATAGCTCACAGGGCTAAAGACTGATGCATACACTTTGCGTGCAGTAGACCCAGGCTTGATCCCCAGGCTTGTGTGATCCTCTGGAGTCCCTGGAATAACTCCTGAACAACATGCTGAGAGTAATTCATGAGCAGCACTGAGTATGCCCCCCCCCAAACACAACCAAATGAAAGAATATTTATGTTATTCCATTCTGAGGGCAATATGCTGGTGACAGATTAGAGTTTTACATTTTTACCTTGGAAGATCATTTTAACATTCCATTTAACAAATTCAGCAAAATATTGACTTTTAACAACTAATAAGTTGTAGTAATATCAGAGAAGGGTGATTCTCCTGAAGCTGGACTAGATAAAGACCCTGTTCTGTCCTGTACCAGCTGTGAAATGCTCAGCCACTAGCTTCCTTCCCCAAGCCTCCCAAGCCTGTCTGTCTGTTTCATGTGGGAGGCCTTTTTCAGGGAGGCAAAGTACTCTGGGAAATATTTGTACAATCTCTCATAAAGACAGGTCCAAACAGTAATAAAACTCTGGCTATTGCCTCTAGTTAAACAGTTTTCTTTGGGAAGAAAATTGGATGTAATAAAACAGAAATGAATGTAGTAGAAGAAACAAAGACATTTATATTTCTGTGTATAGGAGATTTGCCAACAAGGAAAAAATTAAATTGTGGAAAATACAAGTATTGGTGCAAAATTAGCAGGTGCTCTATGGGGTTAGGAGATAAAGAGCAGAGGGAGAGAGGGCATGAAGAAAAATTGTGAGTGAAACCATGGCATCCAGTGCCTTTCCTGCAGTTTAGAGGCTGTATCTTTCTGGATTGGTCATGTGTTTTAGCATCACTGCTCTCTGTTTGCCCTCATTGGGTCCTTTTGGGATAAATTAAGAGATTCCATAGCACTGTAGCACTGTCATCTCGTTGTTCATTGATTTGCTTGATTGGGCACCAGTAACATCTCCATTGTGAGACTTGTTACTGTTTTTGGCATATCGAATACGCTAGAGTTAGCTTGCCAGGCTCTACAGTGTGGGCAGGATATTCTAGGTAGCTTGCTGGGCTCTCTGAGAGTAACGGAGGAATTGAACCCTGGTCGGCTACTTGCAAGGCAAATGCCCTACTTGCTATTGCTATTATATTACAGCAAAATTACCTGTGTTATGATTCCATAACACAGGAAAATTATCAAGAGCAGAAAAGATCACATGAGCTTCAATTTCATACTTGTTCGCCCATTTGGTGGTATTGAATTAGGTGGAGAAAACTAACCAGAGAACAGGAGGCCTTTATTCTTAGATGTTATTGCTAATGACTTTAGTTTTGGAGAAAATTCTTTGTGCTTAATTTAAGAGACTAAAACAAAAGAGAAAAGGGGCAAAATATATAGAAGGAAGGAACTGAAAAAGTCCTGCATCAAACCTTTGAGGAATTTGCTCCGTACTTTGTTGAGCTCTTTATGTCCATATACCCACTTAGGTCATTAGTATCTCATGCTGGCTTGTATACTATTTTTTAAAGAATTTTTTATGCTTAAAACTAAAAGCACTTATTAGGAAAAATCCAAACATTTTAGAAAATGTGATACAGACTTTAAAAGCTCCCCTCGCCCCATTGCGATCATCATTTTAATACATCTATATTATCTCTGATTTTCTATCTACATTATTGGGATTTAGTATTTGCACTAAATGTAACTTGAACTTAATAATTTTGGGGGAAGGTGAAGAGGGATATTGAGCTACACCCAGAGGTGCTCAGGGTCTATTCCTGGTTCTGTGCTCAGGAATGACCCCTGTTGGTACTGAAAGTATCGTGAGACGCCAGGGATCATATTGTAGTCAGCCACATGCAAGGCAAGATCTTAATCCTTGTCCTCTCTCACTCCCCATTTTCTAACAGATATATTGGTAGATATCTTGACCATTTTTGTTGGTAAAAGTTCCTTTCCTTGGGAATACGTTAGTGGGGCAGGTTCATTCATCAGCTGCCTTATATGAGTTACTCTTAATGTTAATCTTGGTCAATATTTTGGAGGCATGTCTCTTTCAGGTCTTCTCCATCTTCAAGAAAATGCTCCTGCTTTGACTAGAGACTGTGCCCTCTATCCTATAAACTCTGACCCTCTTTCCTCTACTCCTGTACTCACTGGCCTCTCTTCAAACCTGAAGTCCCTCTCCATTTCCTGACCCTTACCATGTTCAAGGCAAACAAATGCCCTGCCCTCTGTATTGTCACTCTGACCCTTTGGCCCTCATTTTGGTTTAGATCTTTTCTCCCCTCCCTGATACAACCTTAAAGATGATGGCATGCCTCCTACAACTTCAAATTCCATCATTATTGACCTATGTTTTCCTAAGTTGTAAATCATAGGAGTGTATCACGAACTGGAAACAGTTTCCAACCATTCCTGGGGCTAAGAACTTGAGATCAGGGTATGCTGATTGGGAGGCCTATGTTCTTTCTGATGACTCTAGGAGAGAAAATCCTTCCCCACCTCTTATGGCATCCTGGGGTTCATGTGATGCTTCGGTGTTCTCTGTTTGTAGATGTATCCTTCCATTTCCTGCCTCTAGCTTCATGTCTATTTTTCCTGGGAACAGATCTCTGCTTCTTCACTGCCCTTATCAGTGTGTGTCTGGGTTTAAATTTTCCTCTTTTAGTAAGGGTGCTAGTTTATGGGGGGGCCACCTTAACTCAGTATGACTCACCCTCCCTCAACTAATTTACATAGATCCTGGTTCAAATAAGATCACATGCTGAGGTTCCAGATAAGCATGACATCTGTGGGGAGGGGACACTATGCTATGTAATCTACTGTTCTAGGTCCTTACTAAGTGGATGTTCCATTGGTGTCTCTGAATCAGCATATCAAAAACTAAGACCTCCATCTTACTGGTCTTCTAACAGAACTTGCTCCTTTTATGGGGATGAATGGGAACACCCTCTTTCCAGTAATTTATGGGATAAATCTTGGCATCATTTTTAATTCTCTTCTTCTCTGCTCATCCACCTCCTCTTTCCTTGCTCATCTGCTTTCACATCTGCTCACCAGCTGCTCTCACATCCTGTCTTTCTTTTTGCTCTCACAGCCACTACCCCATTCAGTGTTTTTTTTTTTTAATTTTTAATTTGTTTGTTTTTGGGTCACACCCAGAGGTGCTCGAAGGACCATAAAGTGCCAGGGATTGAACCCAGGGTTTCTGCAAGCACTGCATGTGCTCCCAGCCCTTTGAGTCCTCTCCCTAACCCCTATGTATTCATACATGTGATTATATGTTGACAAAATTCTAGGTCAGGTATAAAGTAAATAAGTGGATGCATCTGCATTAAGGTAAGTTCCCAGAGACTTTTAAAAAATTAATGAAGTGTATGGTCAAAAAACTTGGAAAACAGTGGTCTCTAGACTGAGGTTCCGGTAGCACAGCTTGTATAGGTCTTAAGTTATAGTTCCTAATTTTAATTTTTTAATTTTTATTTTTTAGTCTAAATTTAGGTTGACAAAATTGAGAAGGTGCAAGAATTTCCTGTATGCCTCCTGCTCTCAAATTACCTCCCCATTACCAGCATCCTGTCCACTTATTACAATTAATGAATCTCAACAAATAATATAATCACTCATATCCATAGATGGCCACAGGCATGATCTTGGTAGTTATGGGATCGAATTAATTCAACATGTAGCCATCAAGTAGCACCCAGCAGTTTTTCAGTTCTAAAAAAGAAAATCTCTGCTCCAGTTTTATCCCTCTCACCCTTGACCTCTGGCAACCACTGATCTTTTTTTGTCCCTATAGTTTAACGTTTCCTTAAGGAATGGCTTAGAGCAGGAATCACACAGCATGTAAGCTCCAACCTTCTTTCCTTTTTTTATTCTTTTTTAAATTTTACTTTTTTTCATATAAAGTAGTTTCCAATATTTGATTGCATTTAATTTTCGAACACCAATCCCACTATAATTACACCTTCCCACCACCATATTTTGGATGTTTCAATCCCGAACCCCAAACCCTGCCCCAAAGCAGAACTAAAGTTAACTTATTTTGTATTGCTTGTTATAAATAATTCGCTAAAAATTATCCCAAAAAAAGTTTCTTAGAGGAAAGTGTGTGAAGATTGATGTATTTCACTCAGGAACAATTAAACCCTTCTATACGAGACTAGTAACATTTGTTAAAGGTTGAGACTTGTGTGCTTATAAATATATCTGCATAAATATATTTTCCCCTAAGATTGCTTGGCTTCTACTTTAAACCCCATCAAGTGTGGTGTGCTACTCTTCCAGTACCAACCTTCTTTTCAAACTTGTCCCCACTATAGCCCACGGTGCCAACTAGAGTACTGACCTTCTCTGTTCCTGGTCTCTAGCTGTTTTCTTCAACAGTGAGAGCTCCCCATTGCTCTGTCTCCTCTTCTCTTCTCTCATAGGTGGCATTGGTCCCCTCTCTCCCTGAGTCTATTCTTCTTCTTAGTCACTCTGTACCTGAACCCCCAATTCCAACCCACACCCCCATACACACATGGTTTCTCATACACCTGTTCAGCATTTGCCTTTGGGCAGGTGTGGTTGACTGAGTGTGTGTATGTGTATGTGTATTCTCTTATGTATAAATATTATGGGTCTATGGATACATGTATGGTTTTTACATGTATATGCATATATATACACACATATGGTGCATGTATAGTTTTGTGGCAATGATGTGGATGTGGAGTATTATAAAAGTGTATTATAAAATGGTGTGTGTGTGTGTGTGTGTGTGTGTGTGTGTACCAGGCACTAAAAGCGTTTCTCATTTCCTCATGTTTGTGACTTTCTATCTTTCCCCTTTAGTATTCCAACAAGGTATTTAATTTTGTGCAGTCTCTTTGTTCAGAATAGATTATTATTTAAAGCTGTTTTCACAGTCTACATTTTCCATCCAAATTACAGAGATTATTGGTAAATAAGGGAATGGGAAATCCCAACAGTTCTGACAACAGTTCTAATCTTGGACCTTCCCCTTCTTCCCAGAGCTTCTTGTAGGGTTAATTTTCACAGTGGTTGAACATAGCAAAAGAGCAAAGGACACAATAGCAGATGGAACAATGAGATAAAAAAGGAATACTTTGCATTTTTATTTTATTGTGAAAGCCTGGTTTTAAAAACAGTGTTTTCTTACTTGCTATAGCAGTAGTCACTTCCCCTCATTAGAAAAGTGTTTTTCTTTCCTTCTTTCAGTTCTCTAATATTCATATATATTTATTTCATTTTCAGCACTCATGTTTGTGGCAACAGGAGGAAGCTTTTAGGTTCGGATAAGCTGTAAAACATCAAATGCAAGGGAAATGAGCATTCATAGCAAAGACAACTCCTGTGTGCATTCACTTTAGAAATGACTGGTGAGGTGAGCCATAAGGGACAAGAAAAAACTCCATATACACATGGCTTCCTTGTTTGCCTGCTTCTGCAAGAACACACTCCTTGTTTGTACTGGGGCTTCACTTAAGAACCAGACATAAATGAAATTTCCAGCAGTCTCTGTATTTAATGTGTTCAAGCCAGTGTAAAGGCATGCATGTGGATTGTGTTGTAAAAATTAAGAAAAATATCACTGTCACTGTCCTCCCATTGTTCATCGATTTGCTCGAGCGGGCCCAGTAATGTCTCCATTGGAGACTTAGTTGTTACTGTGTCTGGCATATCGAATACATCACGGGTAGCTTGCCAGGCTCTGCCGTGCGGGCACGATACTCTCGGTAGCTTGCTGGGCTCTCCGAGAGGGGCGGAGGAATCGAACTCGGGTCGGTCATGTTGGCTGCCTGCAAGGCAAACGCCCTACCGCTGTGCTATCGCTCCAGCCCAGAAAAATATCAGATTCAGATTATTTGTTTGTTTGTTTGGGGGTCACACATGGATATGCTCAGGGTTAATTCCTGGCTCTGTGCTTTGAAATCTCTCCTTGCAAGGCTCAGGAGACTATATGGAATGCTGGAGATCAAACCACATTGGAGGCATGCAAGGCAAGTGCCCTACCCACTGTACTATTGCTCTGACTCCTCAGATACAGTTTTGGCTCAGTGGTGGGACAAAATAAACATCCAGCTCACAGGGGCAGGAGTGTCAATTGGTATCATTCTTGAAAGCAATTTAGCTTCTAAAATGTATGCATTGTTTTATCTAATAATTTAGTCCTAGCATATATTCTAATGATGTCACAGTAGATTTGGGCAGAGACTTGGGATGACAATATTCAGCAAAGTGATTTTTATAATAGTAAGGAAACAGTCATGGGAATGGCCTCTGAGTTCTAATGACAGGGCCAGCACTGAGTAAATTAGGGTTTTACCATTTTGTAGAATGAATTAGCTGCTTTGTAATATAATGTAATATAATATAATTTGCTTTGTAGAAACATTGAAAACAGTATATTGTTGGGTGGATTAAGCAGGCTATGCATAGTATATCTATTTTGACTATAGCACGTAGTACTATCCTCCTGTTGTTCATCGATTTGCTCGAGCAGGCACCAGTAACATTTCACAACAAATTGTGAGACCTGTTGTTACTGTTTTTGGCATATCGAATACGTCACAAGTAGCTTGCCAGGCTTTGCCATGTGGGCAAGATACTCTTGGTAGCTTGTTGACTATACTTGTTAAAAATATTTTGTTCCAAAAATAAGTGGAACTTTACAGCGTTCTCTAACCTAAAGGGGGTTATACTGGCCCTTATTGTTTTTTATTTTTATTTTGTTTTGGGGCCACACCCAGCAATGCTCAGGAGTCACTCCTGGAATTCATTCAGGAATCACTCTTGAGGGCACTAGAGGGACCATATGGGATATTGGACGTTGAGCCCAGGTCAGCCTATGCATTGTACTATTTCTCTATCCCAACACTGGCCTTTAAATCACATCCTGTGACTCTAGTCTTCAGCCAACCTAATCATAAGACTTCTTTACTTTCTGTTTCTCATCACTATAGCCCGGAAGGTCACCACTTGCCTTTACCAATATCTCTAGACATAAGCCTCTTGGTTCTTGAAACTTTGCAGAAAACTGGGTCTTCTTTCATTTGTTCCCTAATTCCCCAAACCCAGGCAACACTGAGCTGTGATGCTCAATACCACATACCTGAGTACTTGGGGGTAAGATATAGGAATGGTGAAACTAAAAAAGGAAAATTTAAACATTAGATACTAAATATGTTTGCTCACAATGAACTGAAGTGTTTGTGTGTGTGTGTGTGTGAGAGAGAGAGAGACAGAGAGAGAGAGAGAGAGGTGGTGGTGGGGAGGGAGAGACAGAGAGTCGTGCATCTTTCATGCACAGTTTTTGCTCTATTCTTCCAGCTGGTCACCAATTAGCAAGAACTAACTGCCCATTCTCCTTTAAAGAGGATTCTTATATTTTTCTTCCCTCCCAGGAGACTTTGCTAAAGGTCTCTCTGAGATCTCAGAGAAAGCTAAAAAAGGCTTATATACCAAAAAAACCCCAGTATTTATAGAAATAAATTCCCACACCAAGGATAATAGCATTTAAATTATTGTGTAATATTTGAGTGCTTGAAATCTCTTTCCTTTGAGATGGGATCTTATGACTGCATGACCAAAAGGCTACCAAAATATCCCTTTTCTCTGCCTCTTCCCCACAGAAGAGAATACTGGTTATGATTCTGGAATGCAAAAACTGCTTCAATCAGAAAGGGAAATATTGTACTTCTGCTCTGTACCTTTGTTTTGAACAAGTGCTTAATTGTAGAAAGAAATTTGGTTTCTTTTTTGGTTGTTTGTTTTGGTTTGACTTGGGGCCACAACGGTATGTTCAGGGGCTATTCCTGGCTCAGTACTCAGGGGTGAATCCTGTGAGTACTTGGAGAACAATATGCAGCACTGGGGATTCAAATCTGGGTGGGCTGAATGCAAGGCAAATCCCTCATCCTCTGAAGTATCTTTCCAGCTCCAGGAATTCAATTTCAATGAGACACTTACTCTCGGTGGGTATAGAAAAACCCAAGTTCAGGGTATATTAGTTAAATGTTGCTTTATAACAAATGGTTATGGAAACTTTGAACAACAAACTTGATATCTCAGTATCATGCTGTTTCTGCAAGACAGGGATTGAGATGTGGTCCCCAGGTGTCCTCTGGCTCAGGATGTCTTCCAAGTTTATGGTCAAGGTGGTAGCTGGACATTAGTCACTTAGTCATAAGACTTGAATGGGGGAAGATCAGGAAGGTGGAGAAAGAGAAGGAGGGAGGGAAGGAGGGAGGGAGGGAGGGAGGGAGAAAGAAAGAGAGAGAAAGAGAGAGAGAGAAGAGTATTCTGATGCCAGTTGAAGGCTCACAGGTCTCATTTTGTATACTGTCAGAGCACTGGGAAATTGTGTGACACCCAGCTGTGAAGACAGATGACATCAAAGCAGCAAAGAGGAGAGGGACATGAGATCAAGGTAACAGGGTGGAAATCCAGGTGTCTCCTTTCTTCTTGCAGTGGAGTGTCACAGGGCCTCAGGTGTTGTTCCCTGCAGTGAATTGGGTACCATGAGAATCATTGCCTCCCAGTGCCTGTAATTGCTGACTCTATGCTTAGGGCTTGGTTGGGGCTGGTGGTCTAGGCACCTTCTATCTTGTGTTTATCACAACTCCAGATTTTTGGATGGAGGGCTCATCTGCACAGTCTTTGTTTGCATGCATCACAATTAGCCTTGTCAGGGTGGTGTGTGTGTGTGTGTGTGTGTGTGTGTGTGTGTGTGTGTGTGTGTGTGTTTCTTTCCTATGGAATTGCAAGTTCACACATGCCAGCCAAGGCACAGCCTGGTAAGCAGATCTATGTGAGGAGAACTGTGCTAGGCCTGCTGTGTTAACCCAGCTCTGCTCAAATCTGGGAAGTAAAGGGAGAATTTTCTGTTCATTGGAGAGGAGATACTGGAGCAGGACCCCAAATCATGGCAAGGGGGAGAGTTCACAAGGAGTGGAGGTGGTGCCACTGGGGCACCTCTGAGATGGGGGCCACTTTACTTTCCTCATATGTTTTTTCTTTCTCACCAATGATATGCACTGATTTACAATAAGAAAGACAATTTAGAAGTAACCATTCATTGTATATACAGGAATAGGCCATGCTAAGTAGAGAAACAATTGATTTCTTGGTGAGAGAAAACTGGTATTTCTTTTGGAATCACCCACAGTCACAGGAACATATGAGCTTAGATATGATTTCCCAATAACTTTTGGAGTTTAAGATGGGGCAGTTTTTTGTTATTTATAAGAATAAACACAGGAAGGGGCCAGGGAGATAACTGAGCAGTCAGGGGACCATGGTTCTGTTAACTGAGTTTGACCCCAGGATGATATGGTCCCCTGAGCATTGTTCCCAACCTCCCCCCACCTCTGTACCTCCAGCCATGTTGCTGGATGGGTGCGGAAGCATCAGATCTGAGCGGCCAAGAAGTGCCAGAAATGGTCCAGGGATGTTCTGAGGACTGTTTGGGATGTTCCTAAAGGAGAGAGGGAGAGAAAGAGGGGGGGGGGAATGAGAGAGATAGAGAGAGAGAGAACAAGAGAGAGGGGGGAGAGAAAAAAGAGAGAAAGAGAGAATAGAACAATAGGAGTAAAAAAGTGTTTTAGGAGCAGCAACAGTAATGGAAGAAGAGCCACATAAGAAGACAGATATGGAGGAGGGGAAATCTCATCAGGCACAAGAGAGCTTTGACCCAGGCAAAGGCTAAGTCCAGAAAGCAGTGGCAGGAAAGCACTGGAGAAGGAGGCAGGCCTGGCCAGTTGCTCCCAGACCTGCTTTGGTGGAATGGCTTGCTGCCTCTCTGCAGGGATAAGAAGGAATTTCTTCTTCCTTGTTCTCAACTCATAGGCCAAGGGACCTTTGCCTGGGGATGACTATTCTATCACAGCTTTGTGGGAGTTGTTGCCTGGGGCTCTTTTGCCCATGGCAGGAAAAATGTGTTTTTGGCTCTATGATCCATGACAAAAAAGATTTCCACAGTTTTTAAGGTGGACTAAGGCATGAGGCTTGGGGGTGTTCCTGCTATAAATGATCAAAGGACAGACATCTGGGTCACAACTAGATATCAAGGAGGTATGACAGATATTTGCTGGGATCCATGCAGAAGGCCTCCTCCAGTGATACTGTCTGGCAGTGTCTGGTGAATTGGGTACACGGAGCTGATTCTGATGCAGTATATGACTAATGGTTGATAGACAAGACTACAGACTGATGGCACTGTAGACAATTTTATTCAGGATCAACAGTGATTATATAGGGGCAAACAGAATGCAATATGTGCAGGGTGAGGGCAGGTGGTAAGTGGAAGATGAAAGGTTAAATTAATAATTACATGGGGGAAGATTAGTATAAGCAGAAACAAAATTATTTATCTAGATTCCATCACTCGTTATTTGTCTAGATTCCATGATTACTTATTAGTTATTTGTCTGGATTCCATTTTTACCAATCAGTTATTCATCTAGATTCCATAGGTATCAACATCCCACATTCCAAACCTGGCTACTGGTAATTGCCAATCATTAATCTATCCGGGAAATATTAGGCCCCCTGACTCCACCATCCCCCATCCAGGTCCTGGGAGTATTCTCACAGTTCAACCTCTCCGGTTGATTTTGAAGCTTTGCCAGCAGGAACTCCAACACTCCAGTATTCACGAATCCCTAAATATCTATTTTTTTAATATGCAGTAATATTTGATAGCACAGCGGTAGGGCGTTTGCCTTGCACGCAGCCAACATGGCCGACCCGAGTTCGATTCCTCCGCCCCTCTTGGAGAGCCCGGCAAGCTACCGAGAGTATCTTGCCTGCAGGGCAGAGCCTGGCAAGCTACCCGTGACGTATTCGATATGCCAGACACAGTAACAACAAAGTCTCCAATGGAGAAGTTACTGGGTCCACTCGAGCAAATCGATGATCAACGGGAGGGTCTTTACTTTACTTTACTTATTCTAATTTCAAAACATTTCAATATGCTATTATGATTTTTTATTATATAAGTTTTTTTTTTGTTCTCTTTCTCCCCACTATAATGTAAACTTTAGCAGGAGTCTTTAACTTTAGTCTTTGTCTCTTTTGGTCTGGCATGTAATTGTCATTAATAACTAGTGGAATGAATGAAAAAGCTTCTAGATATCAGTTCTTCATGTGCATGACTTTGCTTCTGCTACTTACTGGTATTTAAATAAAAAGTCCATATGTTTGCCTTCCAACTTAGTAAGTTTCATTTGTAGAGTTCCATGAACTTTAAAACAGAACTGTCAATATTATGCTAAGTGAACAAAGCCAAACACAAAAGGCCACAGATTGTGTGATTCCATTTATATGACATTTTGAGAGAAGGCAAATTCATAGAGACAGAAAAAAAGATTAGTAATTGGGGGGTTGTGGCAGGGGTGGGGCGTGATGGGGAATAGCTACTATTGGGTGTGGGTTTCTTTTTGGAGGGGTAATGGAAAGATTATAGAATCAGAAGGAGTGGTTGCCCAACTGTAAATATTCTAAAAGCCTTCAAATTATAAACTTTCAAGGAGTGAATTTTGTGGTTTGGGAATTATAGCTCAACAAAGCAATTACTTAAAAAAAAAATTGGGGCCAGAGATATAGTACAGGTAAGTAAGGCGGCCGCCTTGCAGGCAGCCTGCCCTGATTATATCCCCAGCACCACATTCAGTCCCCTGAGCATTGCCGGGGCTCAGTCCTGAATCAGAGCCAGGAATAGCCCCTGAGCATGATCAGATCCAACGCCACCTCCCAAATACAGATTTGTCATCATTTCTCATGAGGAAGGGTTAGCACTACCATAAAAAGATACACTGTGGCTAGTTTGCCACATGGTGGGAGGCAGGTAGTGTGGTCACTGGAGGCCAACTCACCATGTTACTTACCACCATCTGATCTCAGGCAGCATACTGGTGGGACCTCCTGGAGCCTCATTTTCTACCTTTGAAATGGGGATACACTAACACCTGAGGTCCCCTGAGGCACAAGACTCAGCACAGGTTAACAGGTAAAAGGCCCAGCCTTGGGATGACAGTCTGACAAGGAACTATATCTGCATTTTTCCTCCTCCTAACTCAGAAGACTGTGAAGTTCCCAGGTGAGTGGCAGATCAAAAAATTAGAATTTGATGACTGAGATAAGATCTCTTTTGTGGCATCCAAACTGATGAGTTGTCCTGGTAAACCCATTTGTCTGTTGTGGTTCAACACTATTGTGTCCATTATTTGCCACAGAAGACTGTCTCCTTTCTCATTAAATCTTAAAACAAAGGCTCCACAGATGCCACTGAGTGCATCCGAAGGGAAGGGCCTCTGCTCTGCAGATGGAAGCTGGGCCCTCGTCCTTTTGGAGAAGGAAGGAGACTGCCAGACAGAACTCATTCCACTGATTTCTGTTCGCCAGGTGGTTCCACACACCTTCAACCTCAGGGCCATATAAAAGCCCACATTTGTAATGTGTGTCCATTTCTTTGATGTCAAACCTGCACCAGGACTGATTTCAGGCTTTAAGTATTGTATCCCTGAGTGTGGACTTGGGAAGGGAAGTGTCCATTTTGTTCTCAGAAAATGTGGAAAGGGTCTCACCTTCCGAGGAGGTGGGGTGGGGGCTGGGGGGTGGTAATTCGCTCATCACTGCTCTGCAGAATTTCAAGGCAGCATGGTGGCCTGGCTGCTTAGGAGGGAAGATTTCCTTATCTTGAGTTTTTATGGTGTGGCACCACTGTGGAGTCTTCTGCCTCCTGAGCACTCAGCATGAAAGGCACAGATTTGTGAGCTTGAGGCTAGGGCTGGCAATATGCAGAGGGATTTATTGCAGAGTCAGGGAAGGGGTGGTTCAGATCCAAAGAAAGCCTCAGTGGGAAAGAGATGCTTTGGCCATGTGAGACAGCACATTCCTGCCACTTGGAAAGCTTCAACCACTATTACTTGCTGCCTCAGGCAACTGAGCGCATTGGTATTTGACGTCACAGATAACTAGAAGGAGTCTAGGATGCTTGTTTTGGAGAAAGGCAAAGAAATCTGGTCAGTTGGCAGTTTTACAAACAGAAGGGACTCAAACCCAGACTAATGAGACCTCCGCTCCTTCTGTGGGTCTGCTTGTTTTCTTTTGGGTGGCAGGTTATAGATAGAACACATCCTGGAAACAATCCAAAGCAATGTTAAATGAAGGCAATTATAGAAATAACCATGAATTCTGAGGCTGTTTAGAATTGGTGAGATGGGATAGGGTAGACAGTTGATGACCGTGGAAGTAATGAGTGGGCTTATGTTCATCTAATCAGACACACGATTTAGTTAGAGCAAAATTTCTGCTAAAAACAAGCAAACTCCAATGATTTAACACTGACATCTTCTTTCTTAGCACTTTTTTTTTCCTAGATAGCTGGAATTGAGGATGGCTCTATTTCCCACAGGCACTCAAGGAGACAGACCTATGGATGCTTCCTTGCCTGCTAACCATGAGGAGATCAAGTAGAGGAAGCAAGTCTGCTTTCCAAGCCCATCCAGTCCATCCATATTCTTGATGGTGCATCTTTGCAAGCAGAATGCATTCTTGAGTAGGAAGATCATTCATTGCTGACCCTCTGTGTTTCCCATCAGCTCTTTGATTGCCATCCCTGGCTGCACTGTCACTTCTCAGAACAGTTCTGCCTATAGAGGAGAGCGAAATCTTTGGGGGCAGTAAACCTTGTGTGCCACAGACAGAAACAATTCTGCAGCTAAAATGGTGTGGTTCTCTTTTGTGGAAAGAGTTTTTACTTATTTAGATGGGCAAGTTAGTGTTTGGTCTCAAGTTTCTGCTCCAGAGGAAACTTCTGTTGGTAGAAAAATACAGCACTTTATTAAGAAAGCATCAAGAATTGCATCTGGCCTGTTTGCCCAGTGGGACTGTTCTCAAGGCCGTGGCCTTTCAGCGCTGGGGAATCATTAACTGAAGGCCCCCTTGCCCTTTCTTCCCTGGCAGCTCTACTGATTCGTAGAGTCCCTCGGCTCTTGTTAAATCCACTAATTTACTAATTTATTGCCGTAGGGGTTTTAATTGAAGTCAGCAGAGGGAAGCGTTAAAGTCTCCTGGCAATTATTGGGACAAATACAGTAACCCATGTCCCAATAAATAAGCCACTTGTTGGGAATTCAACCCTTATACTTTCCTTTTTTTCATGCTCAGAATTTCCAGATTTATTTCTCTCACTTCACACATCGAGTGAATAGCAAATGAACACATTGAAAACAGACTCTGGCCAGAGGGAACATCTGTGCCTCCATGCTTTGCATATGGAGTGGGAAAAGTGACCTCCATTCTTTGTTCTCAATTTACAGGAAAACAGACCCTTAACTTAGCATGGGGCAATCTGTGAACTTCAGTCACGTCACCAGGCCAGAGTGCCCATGGCTAGCAGCAGATGGTGGCAGAGAAGGATCATGGGATTGCCTGCTCAGGTACAAACAGAATAATGCAGACCTTTAGTTACCCCTAGAAAGGTCAGCAGTTCTATGTTCATTCATGAAAATGAACATCTCACACCCTGTGGTTTCTTTGGATGATGTTCTGAAAATCATTTCATAAGCCTTCATCTTCGTGCTCCCCAAAGTCTTTGGGCTTGCAAAAGGGATCATAGATTAGGAAGGTCAAGTATTTACAGGGAGGGAGCTCAGGCAACGGGAACCCAAAACTTGGAAGGTGTCTGTGCTGTCCCTCACTCATTCCCTTTTGTCTTTCTGTGACTGAGCTCACCTTTCATGACCGACCTTAACATCAGTGAAGGTTAATTTTATGTGCCTGCTTGACTGGATCGCAGAAGGACTTGATACCTTTGAGACATGTTTCCTGGAAGAGTCTGAAGGTGCTTCTAGAAACAGTGAGAATGTCAGTCAGTGAGCTTCATGAAGAGGATTGCCCTGCTCAGAGTGGGGGATGTCTGGAACCACAGAGCCCATAGAGAGGGAAATGACAGGGAAAGGTCTTTCCACTTGTATGCTTTCCCCTCTGTCTCTTTTCCCCTTTGCCCCTCTTTGTGGACTTGAACTCACTGATCTCCTCCTCCTGCTACTGGTTCTCAGGCTCTCAAGGGTTTACTAGAAACTACAAGATCAATTCAATTCTCAGGATGTCACGTTGGTTCTGCTCCATCTTCAATTTGTAGTTTATAGGACTTTACAATCATGACAGATCCTTCTTCCTCTCCCCGCCCACCTCTCTTCCCATTGCTTCTATTTCTCTGGAGAAGACTGATGGATTCAATCAAGGCTTCACCGGAGTAAAGTGTGAAGTTCATGGGAGAGTGTGTGGAGTGAGCACTGCGCAGAGATGACTGATTTCTGGGTGGGATAGAAGCCACAGAGCTTCAGAGCTGTTTTCATCTTCCTTTTGGTGATGAGGCATGTGCTGGCAATCACAGCTGTCTAGGAAGATGTATTTGTGAGGAAGGACTCCAAGAAGATACACCCTTTGGACTTTTCACTCATCAAAAGCCTTTCCTTCCTGTGACAGGTTTGAAAGTTGATCAAGGATGAAATTCAGCTGTTTAGGCAGACGGGATTTAGAGTCATGTTTGTATGTATCTTCTCAGAACAACAAATAGTCTCCCTCTCAGTACTTCCCTTACTGCAAAAGTTGAATGATAAAACATCCTATCGTTTTTTCCTGCTAATAGATTTCATTTCACACATGAGTGCCAACAGATTGGTTGTGCCTATCTGGAGAGTTCTACTGGGAAGAATTCTGACACTGTGTCCGCTTTCAGTATGAACAGCTCTCATAACTTATTAGTGGCGTCTGCCAGAGCTACAGGAGTCATAAACAATACCATGTTTGCCACTGGATTTCATTCAGATAGTCACTACTTGTTTGCCAGCTCTTGAGGGTGTTATACACCCGGTGCTGTTTGGAGTGAGAACAGTCTTTTAGTTGCTAATCTCTAGTCTAGGTGCAGGACAACTGTTATAGGAATTTGCTCTACACCTATCTTTAACTAACCCCTCGTTTTAAAGACCCCCAATGATCAGCTGACTCATTCAAGGCCACAATTAGCTGGAAGAGGGTCCACCAGAATGCAGGGGTTTTGACTTCTTGGTTGACCATTCTGTGACCTTCTCACTTATTTCCAGGTGAGCTGATTGTCAGTATCTTTATTCTAAGGTACAAGTTGCTGAAATATTCTTGATCTTCCACTTGGGCTACAGCCCATCAGTAAACAATATTTCACTTGATCACTTCGATTTGCTTGAGCGGGCACCAGTAATGTCTCTATTCATCCCTGTCGTGTGCTAGTGTAGCTCAGTGGCATCTATTCATTCTAGGAACATGAAGAGCCTCAAACCAATCGTTCAGGGTCTTGACAAAGAAGTCTGACCATCTTGTAGGTGGGCTGCCACGCAGTCTTTTGACGTCCTGTGGAACCCAGTCGGTAACGGTTCTAGTCCAGGGGTCTTCTACAAATCTCATTACGTGTCCAGCCCATCTGATTTTTGACGCCTTGGCAAACGAGACAGCGTCCCTGATTCTCCACCATTGACAAAGGTCAGAACTCCAGATTCTTTCTCTCATTTGAGTGAAATATGATACTCCAAGCATAGCTCTTTCAATTACTCTTTGGGAGACCTGAATAGCGTTCTCATCCTGTTTTCATAGGGCCCAGGTCTCTGAGGCATATGTTAATGCAGGAAGAACAGTGGAATTGAAGAGATGTGCCCAGAGCCAGAGGTTCTTCGTCCTTTTAGCTATTTCTTCGACACTCTTGAAGGCGTTCCAAGCTGCTCTCTTCCTCCTGTGTAACTCAGGCGCCAGGTCATTTGTCATGTTGACTTCTCCACCTAGGTATACATAACTGTTACATTTGGAGATGGTCGTTCCATTGAGAGTGAATGGAATGTCAGGAACGAGACTGTTTCTCATAAACATTGCCTTCGTAAACAATAGTACAATAGTACAGTAATTACAATGGGTCTCATTCCCCTGACCCTGAAGGATAAAACAATATTTACCTTTTTTTAACTCTTTGTTTGGAAAATTCCATGCCAGATGACCTACCTCTTTAGATTATGCAGCAGAGGCACTGAGGCCTATGGAAAATTCTTTGTTGGCAAAGATCAATGTGGTATTTAGATGAAGGAAAATATCATCCAAAGACCCTATAAGAGTTGTAGGACAGAAGAAGGGTGGGAGCATCATGGAGTATCAAATGGTAGTTGGGTGAATTTTTCCATGGCTGAATTCCAGGAAAAATTTTCCTGATATGGCTCTGTTGTTCAAAGTAAGACTGTTCCTGTGCAGGGTTTCTGAGCATTGGCATGTCCAGATGGGTGGGTGGAGAGGCTCTGGGGAGGTGAGATTATTTTTTCTCATTAGGATCCAGTTTATTCCACCAGTTCCTGAGCTCACTTACCCTCTAATCGGGGAAGGGTGTGTGCCTCCCTGCAGTGCTTTTCATCTGAACTTCAAAGCTTTGCAAGCAAGCAACTCTATCTCTTTCCTGCTCATTCTCCATAGAAAGTTGAGGTGTTATTTGACCTCCTGCCGATGTGTCCATACTGCAAGGGCAAGTCTCCTCACTCAGGTTACTGTGGGCACTGACTACAATTGTGAGGAGGATAGAACTCAGGCAATTGATGAGGAAGATTTTGCTTTTGCCCATGATTTTTTTTTTAATTAAAAAAAATTGGAGGGGAGAAAGGCACCTTTCAGGAAGCCTGGAGACTCCTCCCAGAGATTCTTAGAAGATCAGTTCCTTCTGGGGTGGAGGTGGGGTGTAGTGTCTGAAGATGTGGTTCTGCTGGGCCCTGCAGTTCAGGGTTGTCACCAAGGATCAAACTGGGGTGTGTCACAAGCAAGGCAAACACCTTAATCCCTGTACATTCTCTTGTGTCCCTGCCCATGAGTCTTACACAGAAATTAAAAGTCTGATTTATGTATGAATGTGAGAGTCAATGAGAGCATTTCTACAAAGTTCAGATCTAAAGTGGACATTCTAAAGACTTCTTCCTTCCTTCCTTCCTTCCTTCCTTCCTTCCTTCCTTCCTTCTTTCTTTCTTTCTTTCTTTCTTTCTTCTTCCCTTCCTGCCTTCCTGCTTTCTTCCTGTCTCTTTCTTATTTTGTTTTTGGAAAACACTAGAAGTAATCAGGGCTTATTTCTGGCTCTGTGGTCAGGAATTACTCCTGGCAGGGTTCAGGGGGCTATATGTTGTGCCAGGGATGGAACCTGGGTTGGCCAAGTGTGAGACAGCATTTTATTTGTTTTACTATCTCTATAGCTTCCCTCATCAAATCATTTTACCAATTTCCCAAATTAGGCTCTAGACTCATTCTTACTTTTTAAAAGCACGGCCAAAGCACAGAGAGATTAAGTGTTTTATCCCAGGCCCCAAAACTAGTAATCTATGGGATCAACACCAGATATCTGTGTTTTTAACAAATATATATTCAGCAACTATTATGTACCAGCCCTTATTTCAGGTGAATTAGGCAATCCATGCCTATGTAAAGTCAGTCAAGAACCTAAGAATTAAGCTCTCAGTGATTAGTACCATACAGACAATTAAAGTCAACTAATGTGATGAGTCACTGAGTGGTCAGTTTAACTTGAGAAGCCAGGAAAGGCTTCTTGGAGGAGGCAGTATGTAAGTTGCAATCAGAAGAACAAAAAACCAAACACCCAAGATGATATGGTGGGAGTGGAGGCGAGGTGGGGGGGGGGGTGTGGGAGAATTATTGCAAGCAGTTAGACTCTCCAGCTGGTCAAGGTAGGGCTTTCAGGGGGAAGGGTGGGGCGGGGAAGAGAGCAATGGGCAATTTTCTTCCAGAACCTCCTAGTTAACATTCTCATTTCATCAGGCTCTGTCCAAACTCAAGGCTCCCCAGGGGAATGAGAGGGTCAAATAGACCTTTTCACCTTGTAATGTGAGCCATTTACGCACAATGGGGAGTTCCAAAGCATCTCAGCCCATTCCCTCACTGCCTGCACTTTGACCTCTTCCCGGAAATTGCCCAGTGAGGAGGGGGTGGCATCTCCTCCGGGAGGGTTTGCTCTGGATCAGACTTGTACTATCTCCACTCTCTGGCAGGACCAGGCTTGTGCAGCTGCCTCTGGGCTGGGCGCCAACACCTCTCATTGAAAAACTGTGGGACTGATTGCAGCGATGTTTTGCAAAGGAAACAAGAGAGAGAACGTGGGCTGAAATTATAGCTCACAGCGCTTCAGGCCCAGGCAGTTCCAGGAGTGAAGGTTCCAACTCCACCTCAAGAGTGTTTCCAGGAAACCCCAGGGTATGGATCTATAGTGCCAGATGTTTGAGTCAAGGAAACCCCCTTAACCCCTAGAACATAATAATAGAAGGGCAAGTAAATCCTGCAGGTAGGTGGGGTGAGAGAAAGAGAGACAGACAGACAAAGACATTAAAGAGACTGAGATTATTACTAACAAAAATTTGGGTTTCTGGGTGGTTCTGGATGCATTCCAGGTAGCTCATGCATTATTTCTTCTCATTGCTAATCCTTCCCTTCTCTTTGATTTCTGGGATCAATCCTCTGAACTGTGAGGTAATGGTTACAAAGAGGCAAGCAGCTGGAGAAGAGGGTTCATAGCTGCTGACACAGAAAATATTTTATACATTAAAAAAGACACTTCTGATGGCAAGTGTAGATTTCAAGGCTAAGACCAAGGTCATTGCCTTGACTAATTCTCTAGGTGCTGACCTAGAATTCGGTGGTGTAGAGTTGGGGAGAGGTACAAGGCACATCATGTACAATATCTCAGAAGAGAAAGGTGGATTTGTGGTAAAGAACAAATATTCAGAGGCCATACATGAGGATGTAGGAGAGATGAAAATCTAGAAATCATAATTATGTACCTTGTGTACTTTAGAAGCAGGATCAGAAAATTATATTCACCAGTCCCAGTAGGAGCTTAAATTTTCCTTTATGCTCAAGTTTCAAAATTTTCTGACAAAACCATTGCATTCTGGACCAGGATTTCATTGATATGGGCATTCTCCATGTTTCTGATGTTGTGGAAGGACAGAAGATGTGTCACAAATTGGTATGAGGTCAGTCAGTGCTTCTATGCACATTTGTGCCAGTTGTACCCTCAAAAGACATTTTCCAAGAAAAGACGTATGAAAACCAAAATCTAGCCATCACCATTGGTAAAGCCATTTGCCCAGATGTAAAACTATTGACAACCCAACGAGGGAACTATCAGTCCAAAGAAGGATTTACAAAATGGGAAATGGGACCAGTAAGCAAGCTATCTGTTTCTAATTATTGGACGATGTTATCTTGTGAGTTCTTTGCACTCTTCCCTCTCTGCAACCTGCTCCTCCCCTTTTATTTTTTTAATAAATTGCTTCCCCAAATGTCTTCTGGGAATTTGATAAACAATATGTGAAACAGGGTTCAACAGTAAAACAAGTTTGAGAATACGTTGTTAACTAGAGAAGAATGTCTCTTAGGACTTTTCAGAGCATTTAACAGAGGATTAAGGATCTCCCAGAGGAGGAGCATTGAGCAGGATTTCCCAAATGTATTTGGCCTCAGAAGCATCTTGGAGGATTAATGTTTTGTTACAAGTGATAGCACAGCTCGAGCGGGCCCAGTAACATCTCCTTTGTGAGACTTGTTGTTACTGTGTTTGGCATATCGAATACATCACGGGTAGCTTGCCAGGCTCTGCCGTGCGGGCGAGATACTCTCGGTAGCTTGCCGGGCTCTCCGAGAGGGATGGAGGAATCGAACTTGGGTCGGCCAGATCAGCTGCGTGCAAGGTAAAAGCCCTACCCGTTGTGCTATCGCTGCAGCCCTACCTCTACGGTGGGTAGAGATAGCACACTGGTAGGGCGTTTGCCTTGCACGCAGCCAGCCTAGCCGAGCCAGGTTCGATTCCTCCATCCCTCTTTGAGAAACTGGCAAGCTACCGAGAGTATCTCGCCCGCACAGCAGAGCCTAGTAAGCTACCCGTGACGTATTCAATATGCCAAACACGGTAACAACAAGTCTCAAAATGGAGACGTTACTGGGCCCGCTCGAGCAAATCGATGAACAATGGGAGGACAGACAGAGGACAGACAGATAGCACAGCAGGTAGGGCGTTTTGCCTTGCACGTGGCCAACCTGGAAAATCCAGGTTCAATTCCTCCTCCCCTCTCGGAGAACCCAGCAAGTTACCAAGAGTATCTCGCCCGTACGGCAAAGCCTGGCAAGCTACCTGTGATGTATTCGATATGCCAAACACAGTAACAAGTGTCACAATGGAGACGTTTGAGCAAATCGATGAACAATGGGAGGACAGTGACAGTGACAACTGATCACACTTTAAAATTACTGGTGCTCCATTTCTTAGATTTCCATTTGGGAGCACATGACTCTGGGAGTTTGTCATTGTTTTATCAAATGGAGCATTAGCATAAATGTCCACCACCTGCCTTGACTTCTTGATGGAGGCATGGCAATTCTTGGTAAGGGGAATAGCATACTTTCCTGTGTTTTCCTGCAAGAACTGGTGGGATATTTAAAGCTGCACAAAGACTTTAGCTAGTAGAAGACAGGTCCTTGAGTGGATGCTTTGGGGTTTAATTATCACTCCTTTTTTTTTCAAATCTTGAAAAGTTTGCTTTACTTGTTGTTAGTTGATTTTTCTTTGCAGAATGACAACAGTATTCTTTGTCCTGGAGTACAACTTTTAGGTCACAGTGGTGGAGAAAATAAAAAAAGTGAAAATAGAATTGTCTCTTCATCTTCTGCCCAGAAATCATACACATTATTTCCTCCCATATTTCATTGGTCCAATAAATGATGAGGTCTCATCTCAGCTACCACAGTTTTATATATATAACCCTCCCCATCTCTTTATTACCCTACAGCATCCTGCAGGCATCCAAAGTCAAATGGCAAAATTCTATGTTCTGTTTTTCAAGAAAAATAATAGGATGAAGTAATAGAATAAGAAGCTCATTTTGAAATACCTACATATTTTAAGATTCTGAGCGACAAGGAACCATCCAAAGAGTATCTTCTAACTATGAGGAAATGCTGGTGATCCACTTTTCAAGTAGACAAACACACAAAGGTCAGGATGTTCCTCTACTTCTTTCCCGTGTACCTCACTAGAGTCATTACTGGAGTGAGAGAAGTTTTTAAAGGACTAAAGAATGTCCAGCTGAACCCATAAACCCATAAAACACAAACTATAGTTGGTTTCAGAACCAGTCTAACTCCAGACCAGAGTGGAATGAACCATCACATTATAAGTACAGCTACTGCACCTCTACAAAGCTAAAGAATATCAGATTTTCAACATCTCCAAGAGTCTGAAAGCTAAGTTAAACATTTAACTCACCCACATATTTAGGTCCAGTGGATCATTCTCTCTAAATTCAAATGGTCTTGCTTTTTATTTTGCTTTGCTCATTCAACTCCATGATTCATGCCACCTGCAAGAATCCTGACCCAGAATATTAGCAGACATAGCAACTATCACGTTTTCCCTGAAACTATTGATTCTGACTTATTATATATAAACCTGGAAGTATTCAAAAAATTTAAAGGGCATCACAGGATCAGAATAATCAGAGCACACCAATGAGAGTTATTTCTGCCTTTGTGCTTAGAGAAGGGAAGATTTCTTACACTGATTGGAAAAGCAGATGAATTCAAATGCAAATCCCCTTGCCTACATGTAGGATTAGAGAAGGTGTACATTATAACGATTTGAATACCCATTTAAATTTGGCTGTATTTGTCTTCCCAGATTTTTACTCACATCTATCCTCTCTGTGTTTGCCAGCCAGATAATGGAGAACTTGGAGAGCTTTAAAAGCAATTTCCCATTCTGTATCCTGAACTAGCCCCATGGAAGCAGTTTTAGTGATTTATAAGTAGAATGATTGTGCATATTGGTTGACCCAGAAAATTCTAGTTAATGCTTCTGATGAATTAATGATTGTTAATGACCTGGAGTTCCAACCTTCATTGTTCTGTGTGCCCCATTTGGAGGATGAATTCCATGGTCTTCAAACTCAGGAGTGAAAGAAGTGGGTATGTGGAGATGTCACCATTGATACATCTTTGACTGTAAGTGGATGCTTTTACAGTGTTGACTGTAAGTGGATGCTTTCCAGAGGAATGAAAGACTATAAGCAGTCTAGTAAAAATGAAATTAGGGCAGAATGACTGAAGTCTCCTATGCAGCAGGCCCAAATAGAATGTTGCACATTTCAGAGAAGCACCCAGAAATGAAGTGAGCAGATTGAAGAGAGAGAATTGGAGGAACAAGGTGTGATGATTGTGCAGCTATGATGACATCAGAGATTGCATCATAGCAAAGCTCACAATCAAGGTTCTTGAAGTTTGTATATTTTGTTGCTTATCAAATTATTTACACAAAGGCCCAGGAGACAGAAAGCCGATGTCATTGCATATTTCAGGAAATTCCTCTGCTACTCCTGATTTGAGTCTCACAGTCCTCTGAAATTTCCACAATACTCTCAGGCAGAGCAGAGACTCAGCAGAGCTATTTGAAGGCATCTGGACCACTTCTCCATTAATTCCAATTTGACAGGCCTCTGCCACGAGGTCATTAAACCTCATGATCAGTGTATTGTCTCACAACCGCCAACTCGCTTTTCATCCTTTAATATCTGCTTGGAAATCTTTTACTTATTTCTCCTCTGCACCATTATATTTCTCTTTAGGGGCACTGGAGGGACACCGAAGGAGGAAGACTGTTAGATTGGTCCTCATGGCTGCACAGTTGACCATGGGGTGGGTGGTCCTTCATCTTGAACTGTTTCAGCATAAGCCCAGAACAGATGGCAAGTTAGAAACTGGTGATGAGTTCATCTGATCTGTGTACTTTGGTATTTTCATCTCCTATTGTTGATTTTCCTTCTTTTCAGTTTCCTCTCATTGTGAATAAAAGGCTAGCTTCTTAAGTAAAGGAGGAGATAGTAAAGTTTCTATGTCATTATATAGGGAAGTTTTCCCAGCAGATTTTTTCTTTGAATGAAATGGCTGCCTAGGATTTGTGTAGATGGTGAGATGTGCCAGAAGCTAGTCTACTTGTTTTCCAGTTGCAAGGGGTGCAGATAGAGTCATCAGAAGTGAGGAGCAAATGGGTGTCCATACCAAGCGGTAGTGGGAGATGAGACTTAGAGACGGGAGTAATATGTAGAAATATAGTTTATTTTTATTCCTGGTGATTATCCATTTTTTTAAACATAATTTAATTATGATTATATCTTAGATACCTCCACTAGAAATGTCACTATGATCATGGTTTAATATGTATTTAGTTCTATGATTAAACTTAATTATTTTTCTTCTTAAATGATTTGTGCTATCTGTTAGTGCTCAAAACTTACTCCTAGCTCTGTGCTCAGGGATCACTCATGGGGGTAATTGGGGGATCATATGCAGACCAAAATGGGATTGACTCTGTGCAAGACAAGCATTTTAACTTCTGTACCATCTCTCCCACCAGTCGCTCCTTTTTCATTCCTTCCTAAATCTTGATATTTTTTTACATCTTTTTTCCTCTTTCTGTGATGTCCCAGATTTGGATTTATCTTAGTAGGGAGTCCATATAATTTATTCTTCACACTGGACAGATTTGAGGTTAAATAATGGATAATGTAATTATCCATTATGGATAATTACATTGTGTCAACAGATTTAAACCAGGATATACCTCCTTGAAGGGACTGACTTAGTGATGGACCCTTTTCCAATATACACAGTTTTGCCTTTGTGATCTTATCCATTGCTATGGTCATGGTATCAATTTCAGCCAGGCACCAGCCATGGCCAACCAGACCTCTGACATCTTGGAGGTATGTTGGAAATATGGATCAAGCAAGAAATGGATGCAAATTTAAGGATCATTAACATGGGGTGGGGGCTGCCCTATATCAGGCGACAGAGAAGTGAGAATCTTCTAGGATGAGATGACAGGAAGAAGCACTAACCTGTTGGTTTGCTGCATGAGTTACTCTCTTACACTATGGGTTGTTCTTGTCTGAACCAAGCTTTCTGCAGAATGATGGATTAGAAGTTTGTGAAGAGGTGCTACTATCAGGTCATGCCTGCATGAGCTCTAAAACCTGATCAGAACTGGTTGCAGCAACTAACGTCAGCTGAAAAACAAGGATAATTTGAGTTGTATATAAGAAAAAAGTGTTCTGTACTCAAACCTGTTATTTGTAGCTTGAAAAATTCATCCTGACTGTTCCTTCTCCTTTCCTCCCTCCTCCTTCTCCTCCTCTTCCTCCTTATCCCCTCTCTCCTCCTTCTCTTCCTTTTCCTCCTATTTCTCCTCTCCGTTTTCCTCCCTTTCTCCTCCTTTTCCCCTTCTCTTTCTCCCCCCTTCTCCCATTTCTCCTCCTATTCCCTCTTTTTCTCTTCCTCCTCCTATTTCTTCTTCTTCTTCTTCTTCTTCTTCTTCTTCTTCTTCTTCTTCTTCTTCTTCTTCTTCTTCTTCTTCTTCTTCTTCTTCTTCTCCTTCACCTCCTCCTTCTCTTTTTCCTTTTTTTCTACTTCCTCCTTCTCCTCCACCTCCTCCTCCTCCTTATCTTTCTCATTCTACTTCTCTTCCTCCCCCCTCCTCTTTCTCTTCCTCCTCTTTATCTTTCTTCTTCTTTTTCTCCTACTTTTCCTTTCTTTCTGAAATATGGGGCTTCAGAGATTGTGTTCTTTCCACTTAGGCTTGGGGACAGGCTGCCATGATTGTTCCTAGCAGCATCATAAGTCATCTTTAGATAATCAGTTTTGCAATGGAAGTTGGGCTATAAAGCAATAGCTGTTCTTAATTCTGTTTATGGTTTAGTGAATAGACATGCCTCAAAAGGCAAGACTGCAGAAACTCTTTATGATAGCAATGAATGATAACAGTTACCAAAACTTATTTGGACCAAAGCTTAGAGTGTGTTAAAGCTTGGTGTTCAGAGAAATTCAATGAGGTAGGTAGGTAGGTAGAGATGTCTCCAAGAAAGGGAAGGAGTAATTATTTGAAAAAGCCTCTAAAACACAGCGTTCCAAATTTCTCCCTGACCAAATGCACAGGAAGAATAGTTTGGTTATTGCATCCAAAAGATTGGGCAGCCCTGGTTCTGTTTGAACCAAATTAAAATGAATTTCAGAGACAAAGACTTAAGAATCCTTTAATAGCTATATCTCATAATAGCTTTCCAAGATAGATTCAATCCAGTATTGGCTAGTAGATACAAAGTTAATGAAACCCAAAGGGATTATTCCACTAAATAGTTGGAGACAGTTTATTTAAAAGCTGCAGGCCTATTTCTGAGTGCTCTCCTGCCGTTAAATGCTCAAGCATGGTTGTCTGCCTGTCTGAACTCCTTCTGCTGGCACCTTTCTTCTTCTTTTTTTTTCTTTTTGGGTCACACCCGGTGATTCACAGGGGTTACTCCTGGCTCTTCACTCAGGAATTACTCCTGGCAGTGCTCGGGGGACCATATGGGATGCTGGGAATCGAACCCAGGTGGGCTGCGTGCAAGGCAAACACCCTACCTGCTGTGCTATCACTCCAGTCCCTGGCACCTTTCTTCTTACTCAGAACTTCTACAGCTAAGGGCAGAGGGAAATTGAAAATCCTCTTCTCAGCTTTCCTCGGATCTGTAATCTCAGCCTTTGTCCTGGTTGATCTTCTGAAGAACCCAAGAAAAGCAGGTGGCTTCACATAGCTGTCTTTGTTCCTCTGAAAGGCTGTGATTGAAATAAATCTGCATACCTAGTTTTAAACTCAGGCTTACCTTTCCTATCTTCCTCTAAATGTTTAGAAAAGGTGCTTTCAAGCAGCTCAGGAAGGACAGCTGTACTCAGATTTGTGTTTTAATAGGTTGCATCATTTCCTCAAGTAAGAAGTGCAACTGGTTTTTGTTGTTGTTGTTGTTATTGTTGTTGTTTAATTTTATTGAATCACCATGAGATAGTAACAAGCTTTCATGTTTGGGTTACAATCACACAATGATCAAACACCCATCCCTCCACCAATGTATACATTCCCCACCACCAATATCCCCAGTATATCCCCCCTTCCCCACACTCCCCCTGCCTCCATGGCAGACAATATTCCCCATACTCTCTCTCTACTTTTGGGCATTATGGTTTGCAATACAGACACTGAGAGGTTATCATGTTTGGTCCTTTATCTACTTTCTGCACACATCTCCCATTCCTACCAGTTCCTCAAGCCATCATTTTCTTAGTGATCCCTTCTGTATTCCAGCTAATGCAGCTGCTTTTAAGCACGGTGTGTTTAGTTCTTATTTATTTTGTTTTATTTATTCATTTATTTATTTTAAATACCACAGTCAGTGGTACTTGAAGGCTACTCTAAACTCTGTACTCAGGATTGTTTTCGGTGGTGTGTAGGGGACCATGTAATGCTGGGGATTTTACCCAGGCAAAGCACGTGCTCAGCCCCTTGAGGAATCTTTTCAGTCCTAGTACTCAACTAGCGATTTGGGGGGCTGTGCTCAAGGGTGACTCCTGGTTCTGTGCTGAGGGAATTACTCCTGGAGACCATAATTTTGCTGAGGATCAAATCTGGGTCAGCTGCGCAAGCTTGTTCCTCATTGTGTTATGTTTTTGTCCCTTTCTCCTAGTTGTGGGTGTCTGATGCAGGGATTTCCAGGCTCTGACCCAGATAGACTCTTGGTGTTTTACCCAGTTGAGCCAAACTCTGGAGATCCAGGTTTTTGCCTCCCATCATTTGAGCATTTGTGTCTTGATTTCTTGCTTTACCTGTTGCCCTTCTGGCCTTTTTCCTTCTCTCTTTGGACCATTCTTTAAGAATTTCTTGTAGAGAAGAAAGGGAATGAGATGCTCAGAACTTGACAATTGGTACTGAATGTGAAGATGAAGAATGAGGTTCCATCTTAGAGGAAAGAAAGGGTGGGGATAAGTATCCTAAAACAGTGGAAAATTATCTTGCGTTTTTTTCCTTAGAGGAATATAAGAATCTGCATGTTAGAGCCAGTGGCAACTCCAAAGTCATTGATCTCATTCTGGAGGATTCCCTGATGGAAGGATTTACACATGGATGTGGGTTTATAACAGGCCTTTCTGGAGTGATATTATTAAGCCTCTACCCGAAGTCACAGGTTCCTGAAATGTTCACTTTATTATAGTTGGGAGGCCTGGATGTTTTCACCATAGAGTTGATAAAAGATACTTTTATTCCATTTCCCTCCCCCATACCAACTTCCTCTGGGTGAGATGCCAAGGGCTCTGTACCAGATGGTAGGAAAATAGGGTGCTGATTCAGGTTGTTCTGTCTGTCTTGAACTCTTCCTGCCAGGGTCCAGCATGTCTCATGTCTCCTTGCCCAGTCTTTACTCACAACAGGTCTTCTCCAGGTGGCCCTTTTCTTACCTCCTGCAGCATAAAATCTTTACCTCTGCTCATTTTCCAATGCTGTACTTCACTTTCATTCTCCACGTCCCTTATCACCTCCCAAGACACCATATACTTTGTACATTTCTCACAAGATTTTTGTGCTTTCCCTTTTGGAATGCTAGCTCTCCAACTCAGAAATCCTTCTCTGCCCACTATCTATCCCAAGCCCCTACACATTTCTTGCCTATAGTAGAAGCACTGTAGCACTGTTCTCCCATTGTTCACTGATTTGCTTGAGCAGGCACCAGTAACATCTCCATTGTGAGACTTGTTACTGTGTTTGGCATATCAAATATGTCAAGGGGAGCTTGCTAGGCTTTTCTGTGTGAGCAGGATACTCTTGGTAGCTTGTCCGGCTCTCCGAGAGAGGCGGAGGTATCGAACCCGGGTCAGCTGAATAAATATTTATTAAGTGAATCAAATGAATAAAGAATCTAGTCTCTAAATGTAGTGGAAAGAGGTATAGAAGAAACAGTGCTTTACTCTTTCTGAAGGGGTCTCCCCGGACAGGCTCTAGAGGGTGTAACTAGAAGCCTTACAATTAGAAGCAGTTGGCCAAGGAGTAATAGTGGAGACAGCTTTGACGTTCAACCATGACCAAGAGGATGCTTGAGTCTCCCAAGTCTCCAAAGACTGCTTCTTCACTTGCAGCCAAGTAGGCAGTAGGGACCATTTGTTTAATTTCTGGGGCAGCCACATGAGGCTCCAACAGCTCTCCCCTTCACTGCCCACGTCCGGAGTGGTCCCGGCCTGCTCCCCCACCCAGACGACCCAAGCCATGGGGCAGATGTAGGAGGAAACAAGGGCCAAGTCGCTTGATTGATCATTTGCCGTTTATTCCATTTTCCCCACATGCCTGTTCCATCTCTCTGAGTCCCCCATTTTAGTCTCACACTGCCCCTCATTCCCGTCTCCTCCTGTCTCTTCTGCTCAACTCTCTGCACTCCATCTTGCTGCCCTGCTCACTCTCTCTTCTCTCTAACTTTCTTGTCTCTCCAACTCCCTCGTCTCTCTCCAACTCCAGCACTGTGGGCCAAAGCTACACCCAGACCCTTAGCAAAATCAACATACGAAAGCCCTTCCTGACTGCATTTGGCTCAAGAGCTGAAACACCACCTAGGGGTGTTCCTCTTCTCCTTAGTCCAATAACTTAATTAACAACTTAATGAACATCTAATTCTACTTCTTCATATTAGTTATTTTTGTATGGACACAGGAAGAGATACATTGAGGCTTGTAGGGCAGCTCTCCTGGGAACATCTTGCCACAGACTCAGACTTCAATGGTCAGGCCAGATTAATCATTCCTAACTCTAGCAGGGTCCGAACCTAGTTATTACTTTTTGGATCATGACAAAATTTCTCCATGATCAAGCTCTTAACTTATAGTTAAGGATTATAGCACTTGGGCCAGGCCCATTTAGATGCCAGGGTAGCAGCACATAACTCATCGCTTGCCCTGGATTCATCCAGTCTCTTGTTGGTACCCTGCTTTGTAGGTGCTAGGAAGTAAGGGCAACTGAAGCTTAAGTTGAGAGGAAAGATGTCCAGGAGGTAAATATTCAGAGGCAATTGACTTCTAAGTTACTAAAGCATAGTGTTAACTGTCTTCTTGTGCCCATACAAAAAGGACATTGCTCTGAATTAACTATGCAAAGAATTTAAGAAGAAGAGAAAAACAATATTCACAAGTCAATAGAGCACAAAGAAAGAAGTTACAAATAAACACAGAGGATTGGGAGCATTGTGATGGGAATAATCCAATAAATCTAAGCTTCCCATAGCAAGGCAGAAAGAACAAACCAATGTTATTCTACAACCATTGACACTCCCAACTTGGGCTCCAAACAGCTTACCATCTCCAACCCTAACTTGTCTGAGAGTTAGCTATCTCATCTGATTCCTGACCTTCTTGTCAGTGTTTTCATCACTTCTCAACTCATGATTATCATCATCTTGCATGAGCCTCTATATGGCCATCATCTAGTTGCATTTTCCTGTGGCTCTCTAGAAAAAATATAAATAAAGGTCAACCCAGCCAAGTGAAGAAGAAGCTGCTGCTGAAAAGGACAGACTTCACAGCCAGCCACAATCTTTTTCTCCTGCTTCCAGGCTCAGTTAGAGAGATGTCTTCTGGGCAATGGTGCTGCTCTCTGCTGTGTTTAAACATGATGTATCAGTCCAGGGGAGAATACCAACCTATGGACTTCAAGATGGTTTTTGTTTTTGTTCGGGGACCACAATCATCAATACTCAGGGTTTGCTCCTGGCTCTCCACTCAGTGATCACTCCTCGTGGGCTCAGGGAATAAAATGGGGTGCTGAGATCAAATCTGGGTCTGCTGGTAAGTGCCCTACCCTACTATGGCTCTGGACCCTGGACTTTAAGACATCTTGAAATACATTTATATGTACATATGAACACATCCCTCTCTTTTTAGAGAAAAGGAATAGAACAAAGGAATTCAATTTTTGTTTGTTTGGCCAGAAGATATAGAATAGTAAGTCCAATGTTCTAGCTGCAAACTAACAAAATATTTTGTTTTTCTTTCATGAGAATTTTACTAAACTTAGTGTGTTAATACAGGATGAAGTTGTATATTTAGAAGTACAAAGCACCTTGTCAAAATAAAAGGGATTTGTATTGAGTGAAATTAGTTTTTTATTAAAAAAAGACTCATGTCAGGACCAGAGCGATAATGCAGTGGGAAGGTGATTGCTTTGCTTGTGGCTGGTCCAAGTTCAATCCCCAGCACCCCATATGGTCCCCCAACACTGCCAGGAGTAAGTAGTGAGCACTGCTGAGTGTGGCCCAAAAACTCATAAAAGGAAAAAAAAAGCCACGTTATCACAACTCAAATTTATTTTTCCCTCCCAGGAATTGCCTTTATATATTTTTATCTGTTCTTCAGGAAGAATTAGATAGCCAGGAAATGCCTTTAAAAAGGAAGGAAGTGCCCGGAGGGAAAAGGGTGTTGCTCCATTCGCCCAATCCTCTCTGGAAAGAAAGATGGCGGCGGCACCAGAGCCTTGTGGACAGCAGGTTTGAGCCGCGGGTGGGGGCGGCAGGGACCTCATGGGAAGGGGGGCGTTCTGAGCCGTCCTTCACGCCCCACCGAGGTCACCAGCTGCCCCCAACGAGCGGCTCTCTGGCACGGCCACAACTCCAGAGCACAGAAACCAATCTCTTAACTATCTAACTTTTAATAGAAATACTTCCAGAGTTAATAAGTAAAATAGCAGAAATCCAAAACATCATTTTATTCTTAAACCCAGCTGTAGAAAGCAAATCATTTCACAACGCCGTTTCAGCATGTCTGATGGGGGGGGGGGGGTGGTCGTAAACTCTAAACAATAATGGTGCATCTTCTATCAAAACAATGTATCTAGTCAAAGTAGATAGAGTATTAGCTAGAACTCATCTGCCTCACAGGAATTGGGAGGGGTGGGAAGTGGGGTTCTAATGGGGTTCACGGTTAAAAATAAGTATTGGTAAAGGGAAATGTGTTTGATATTTACATGACTGAGACCTAAACCCGAAAGCTCTGTAACTTTTCCCACAGTGATTCAATAAAGAAATAAATTATAAAAAAAATAAAATAAAAATAAAAAAATAAAAAGGAAGGAAGGAAAGAGAGAAGTAACAATGTGGAAAGAAAGAAAAAAACCCAATAAACAGAACTGGCTGCCCCAAACAGAATTTGATCATGTTAGTGTACAACATTAATGTATTACCTTTATCAAAATAGGTTTGAAATTGCTCCTTAGACTTGGCTTATGGCATGATTATGCTGCAAAAGAAGCAATTTATTCTCTGGGAATAAAATGTTAATCTTTTAAAGTTAGGTGATGCTTATAAGAACAGAAAAAAAATCAGTTACTAACTGGTGCCTGAGATGAGATTTATCTCAGACAGGAGGAAACTATTGACTGCCAAAGTGCTGCCTCTGTGCTTGAAGATATAAACTAGTGGTTATTGAGTTTTACGTATTTATGAAATATCTGTGGCACATACTTCCCAGTTATAGTGTGGTTATATAGAGAAAACTATAAAATAAGTTGCAGAAGAGAATCAACACCTCCTTATCTACCCACTTATACATTTATTAATCTACCTGTTCATCTATCCAACCACCCATTTGACCCACTCATGTCCCCATCCATCCATCCATCCATCCATCCATCCATCCATCTTAACTATTAATAGGATTTTATTTGTGAATTTTAGTTTTGCTACCTAATAGGTCTATTACAGTAAAAATGTTTCTTAATCCTTCACAAGTTTCCTTGTTATGAAATTGAAATTATATTAATTCCCAACTTATAGGATTGAAATTGAGTTAATAAATGCAAGGCTCTTAAAATTAGAGGATGCCTAAATTAATAAAAATTATGTAAGTTAGCTGTTATTTACTTAACCAATGTTTTTAAGCACACCTCTGTATATTTGGTACACTTTTCCCTGCCGCTAAATATTTATCTACAACTTTCTATGATGCATAGCTAGACATGGCTCTCAAATTATTGCTATTACTTACAGGACTTATTTTTGTTTGTTTGGGGGCCATACCTGGGTGTGCTCTGGGCTTACTCCTGGCTTTGTGCTCAGAGATCACTCCTGAAGGTGCTTGAGGGACCATATGGAGTAACAGGGATGAAACCCAGCCACTGGGTAACTGTGTGCAAAGCAAGAGGCTTCCATTGAACTTCCATTGTATTATCTTTCCTGCCTCATACCTAACAGGTTTCTTAAAACAGATTGCTGAAATTTCTCAGATTTCTGCGTGAGTAGACCTGAGGCATTTCCTAAGAATTTGCATTTCTAGTAAGTTCCCAGATGCTGCTGGTGCTGCCAGTTGGAAACAGCCTTTGTAAAAGCACCATCTTTGTATATTTAATCATTTAGTAGTTTTATCAGTCACAGACTAATAAAAGTGAGATTTTTTTATCAAATAAGTGAGAAAAAGCCATCTAGATAATCCCTATCAAGCCTGTCAGATGCTTCCTAAGCATTACCTGTCATCTTCGGCCACTGCTAAGAAAGAGGACCAGCTCTTGAACTCAGACCGGTTTTATGCAGGTGCAAGAGCCCTGTCTCAAGTGTACATCCTGCATCTCTCAGCAACTACCCCAGAGCTTCTTATTCTCAGCTCAGGAATCCTCATGGGTTCTTTAGGTTCTCAGGTCAGGGTGGTTGATGCTCATTATCCCACACATGACTCATCCAACACACGTGGGATGAGTCAACTCCTTAAAGCAGGCACTTAACCCTCCTCCATTTGACGGTCAGGACTCACAACTCACAGGCTAGAGTTCTTTAAGCCTTAGTATCAGACTTTGTTTTTTGGGGAATCTGAGTCAGGACATAATTTTTTGCCTTAATATTTAAAACTTTTATTTTTCCCTTGTGATTAGAGGTAGAAAGACCAAAAGATCTCTTCAGTAATAAATGGGCCAAGTCTGAGAAGATCCAAAAACTCTTTAAAATTGTCTGCAGAATTGGTGGTATGAATTATTTTTTCTGGGAAAGTCCATTGTTCAGCAGATTATCAAAATAAATAGTATAGAGAGAAAAAAAGAGAGGAAAGGGAAGAAGACACTTAAACTCCGAGTGGTAAGTTAGAGCTGGGGCTAGGGTGCAAACTGTTTCTAATATTGAACACACTATTCAGATAGCTAGTGCTCTCCATCTGCACTAGACCATGTTCATCTCTGCAATGAGGCCTTGGATTTCTGGTCTATCACAGAAGGGGTTGGCACTAGTGATTTCTCTAACACCCAGAGGAAAATACTTCCATAGTTTGCCATTAGATTTCTAGGTGCAATTGCCTTAGGAAGACCCAGAACTTCCTTGTTGTGCCAGAGGTAGAAAAATCCAGCCCAGTCCTCATCTTGGGGCCATATTCAGCCCTCAGCACCTGAATTATCACCCTAAAATAAAATTGATGTTAATTTGAATTAGGGTGTGTATGTGTGATGTGGAAATGCCATATCTTTAAAGCAAGCTTCCAGAGTGAAAATCTAATTTACATACTGATAAGAGTTGAAAAATGATGCTTTCTAATGAACAACATGCCTGAGACTGCTCTTGCTTGATATTAGCATAAAAGTGATCATTACATTGGCATACAGTTAGAAGATAGAATAAACTCACTCCTAGAAATCCATTGAAACAGAGTCTTTCTCCATTTTTGGTTTGATAGACAGCTTATAGGTTTCACAACAGTTCTAAAAGCAAAAGCTAGACTCATTAAATATTAAGATTTGACACTGTCCTATCTGTCAGTTGATTTATACAGTATTTGATGGGTGCCCTGGGGAGTAAGAAGGGAAATTCTCAAAATTTGCAAAGTGACAGCTTATGATATTCTTGGATGGTAGAGCCCGGTATGAAGAAGGTCGAGTTTCTCCCACCATTCCTTCTTGTATTATGAGATCTAGGCTGATCAGACTTCTACAAGTCACAGAACCATTAAAAAACCCATTTATTTGAATTATGATTTACATTGTTGGAAACTCCACTCTTTTTTTTAATTAGAGAAACACCATGAGGTACAGTTGTAGACTTACAAATTTTTGTGCTTGAGTTTCAGATATACAATGATCGAGTACCCATCCCCCGGCCAGTGCCAATTCTCCATCATTTACATTTTTAAAAAAAATTTTGTTAGTGAAACACCATGAGGTACAGTTGTAGATGTACAAATTTTTGTGCTTGGGTTTCAACTGTACAATGATCAAACACCCATCCCTCCACCAGTGCCCATTTTCCGCTACCACGGGTCCCAGTGTCCCTCCCACCCTCAGCCCCCCATCCCACCCTGCCTCTGTGGCAGAATATTGCTTTTTGTTCTCTCTCTCCTTTTGGGTGTTGTGGTTTGCAAAAGAGGCATTGAATGGCAATCATGTTTGGTCTGTAGTCTACTTTCAGCATGCATCTCCCATCCTGGGAGGATCCTCCCAACACCCTTTATTTAGTGCTCCTTTCTCTATCTGAGCTCCCTTTCCCCCTAGAGTGTGTGGCTGTCCTCCAAGCCATGAAGCAAAACTCTTGGTACTAATCTCAGCCACTCTTGGGTGTTAGTCTCCTATTTTGTTACTTTATGCTCCCCAGAAGAATGCAATCTTTCTATGTCTATCCCTCTCATTCTGACTCATTTTGTTTCACATGATACTTTCCATGTAGTACCACTTGTATGTAAATTTCATGACTTCATCTTTTCTAACAGCTACATAGTACTCCCTTGTGTAGATGTACCAACGTTTCTTTAACCAGTCATCTGTTCTTGGGCACTCAGGTTTTTTCCAGATTCTGGCTATTGTAAAGACTGCTGCAATGAACAAACAAGTGCAGATGTCACTTTGACTATACTTTTTTGCCTCTCTGGGATATATTCCCAGGAATGGTATTGCTGGGTCAAATGGGAGATCAAATTCTAATTTTTTGAAAATTGTCCATACTGTTTTCCTTCTAGAAGGGCTGAACCAGTCGGCATTCCCATCAGCAGTGAAAGAGAGTCCCTTTCTCGCCACTTCCATGCCAATACCAGTTGCTTTTGTTCTTTTGGATGTGGGTCAGTCTCTGTGGTGTGAAATGATATCTCATTGTTGTTTTGATCTGCATCTCCCTGATGATTAATGATGTAGAGCATTTTCTCATGTGCCTTTTAGCCATTCGGATTTCTTCTTTGAGAAAATTTCTGTTCATTTTGTCGCCCCATTTTTGACGGGGTTGGATGTTTTCTTCTTGTGGAGTTCAAGCAGTACTTTGTATACCTTTGATATCAACCCCTTGTCAGATGTGTATTTGGCAAATATCTTTTCTCATTCTGCATAGTCTTTGTATTTTGGTCACTGTTTCTTTTGAGATGCAGAAGCTTCTTAGTTTAAGATAGTCCTATTTGTCTACCTCTGTTTTCACTTGCTTGGCCAGTGGCATGACATCTTTGAAGATACCATTAGCTTCAATATCATGGAGGGTTTTGCCAACTTTGTCTTCAATGTACTTTATGGATTCCGGTATGATGTTGAGGTCTTTAATCCATTTTGGTCTTACTTTTGTACATGGCATTAGGCAGAAATCTGAGCCCACTTTTTTGCATGTAGCCATCCAGTTTTTCCAGCACAATTTGTTAAAGAAGCTTTCCTTGCTCCACTTCACTTTTCTTGCCCCCTTATTGAAGATTAGATGATCAGATGCTTGAGGGAGATGTCAGTATATTCAACCCTGTTCCATTGGTCTACAGCTCTGCTTTTGTTCCAGTACCATACTGTTTTAATTATTACTGCTTTTTAGTAGAGTTTGAAGTTAGGGAGGTTGATTCCTCCCATTTTCTTTTTTCCCAAGGATTGCTTTAGCTATTCGTGGGGGCTTATTGTTCCATATAAATTTCAGGAGTGTCTGCTCCATTTCTTTGAAGAATGTCATGGGTATCGTAACAGGCATCACATTGAATTTGTACAATGCTGTTGGAAGTATTGCCATTTTTGTTTCCTGAAGTAGCGTTTTGTAGTTTTCTTTGTACAGGTCCTTTACTTCCTTAGTTAAGCTGATTCCTAACTACTTGATTTTCTAGGGCACAATTGTGAACGGAATTGTTTTCTTCATGTCATTTTCTTCTCTATCACTATTTGCATATAGGAAAGCCATGGACTTTTTGGTGTTGATTTTATACCCTGCAACTTTGCTATATAAGTCTATTGTTTTTAGGAGTTTCTTGGTAGAGGTTTTAGGGTTCTCTAAGTATAGTATCATATCATCTGCGAATAGTGAGATTTTGATTTTGTCCTTTCCTACCTGGATGCCCTTAATATCTTTTTCTTGCCAAATTGCTATTACAAGTACTTCCAGTACTATATCGAACAATAGTGGAGAGAGTGGACATCCTTGTCCCGTTCCTGATCTTAGGGGGAAGGCTCTCAGTTTTTCCCCATTGATGATGATGCTTGCTGTAGGCTTGTGGTAGATAGCTTTGACTATATTGAGGAAAGTCCCCTCTATCCCTATTTTGGTGAGGGTTTTCATCATAAACGGGTGCTGGATCTTGTCAAATGCTTTCTCTACATCTATTGATATGATCATATGATTTTATCTTTTCTTTTGTTGATACAATGGATTTTTATGTTGATTGACTTCCGAATGTTAAACCATCCTTGCATCCCCGGGATGAATCCCACTGGTCATGATGTATGATCTTTTTGATGAGTTGTTGAATTCTATTTGCTAGTATTTTGTTGAGAATATTCGCATCCATGTTCATCAGGGATATCGGACTGTAGTTTTCTTTTCTTGTGGTGTCTTTGTTTCCTTTTGGTATTTGGGAGATATGGGCTTCATAGAAACTGTTTGGGAGAGTTTTGGTTTTTCAATTTCCTGGAAAAGCTTGAGAAAAACTGGCAATAAGTCCTCTTTAAATGTTTGGAAAAATTCGCTAGTGAATCCATCTGGACCTGGGCTTTTGTTTTTGGGAAGACTTTTGATTACAGTTCCAATTTCCTTGATGTTGATAGGTCTATTCAGGTACTCTAGATCTTCTTGATTCAGCTTTGGGAGATTATAGAAATTCAGGAATTTATCCATTTCTTCTAGGTTCTCTTGTTTCGTGGCATACAGCCTTTCAACGTAGTCTCTGATGATCCTTTGAATTTCTTTGGTTTCTGTTGTGATATCCCCATTCTTATTTCTGATTCGATATATTATGGTTCTCTCTGTTTCTTTGTGAGTGTTGCTAGTGGTTTATCTATATTATTTATTTTCTCGAAGAATCAGCTCTTGGTTTTATTGATCTTTTGGATTGTTTCTTTGGTTTCCATGTCGTTGATTTATGCTCTAAGTTTTATGATCTCTTTCCTTCTGCCTGATTTGGGCTCTTTCTGTTGATCCTTTTCTAAGATCTTGAGCTGTGAAGTAAAGTTGTTTATGTGCATCCTTTCTTCCATCCTGATATTTGCTTGCAGAGCTATAAATTTTCCCCCTCAATATGGCTTTCGCTGCATCCCATAAGTTCTGGTAGCTTGCGTCTTCATTCTCATTTGTTTTCAAGTATCTTTTGATTTAGTCCTTGACTTCCTTCCTGATCCACTCGTTGTTCAGCATTGAGTTGTTTAATTTCCAGGTGTTTGATTTGGTTCTCCGTGTCTGTGTGTGATTCACTTCTATTCTCAGTGCATCATGGTCTGAAAAGATTGTTGATACTATTTCTATCTTCCCGATTCTATTGAGGTATGTTTTGTGGCCTGGCACATGGTCTCTTTTGGAAAATGTTCCGTGCACACTGGAGAAGAATGTGCATTCTTTCTTTTTGGGGTGTAAAGCCCTGTATAGATCTATAGACCCTTTCTCTTCTATTTCTTCTTTCAAAGCCAATGTTTCCTTGCTGAGTTTTGTTCTTGTTGATCTATCCAGAGGTGATAAGGTGATGTTGAAATCTCCAGCTACTATTGTGTTGCTAGCAATGTCCTCCTCAAAATCTGTTAGCAGTTGTTTTAAGTATTTAGCTGGTCCCTCATTGGGTGCATATACATTTAAGAGTGTGATTTTTCTGTTGTACATATCCCTTAATGAATAGAAAATGGGCTTCGCTGTCCCTTCTAATCTTTTTCAACCTGAAATTGATGTTGTTGGATACTAGTATGGCCACCCCAGCTTTTTTGAGGGAGCTGTTTGCTTGCAGGATTGTTTTTCATCCTTTTACTTTGTCTGTGTTTGCTCTGACTGTTGAGATGAGTTTTTTGTAGGCAACAGAATGTTTGGTCCTGTCTCTGGATCCACTTTGCCACGCTGTGTCTTAATTGATGAATTTAGACCGTTGATATTGAGAGAGATTATTGTTATGGGGTTTTGTGTCATCTTTCTGTAAGGGTCTGTTGTGCTTGTAGGTTTTGTCTTGTCTTATAGTAGCCCCTTTAGTCCTTGTTTTAGGTTTGGTTTTGAGTCTATGAAGTTCCTGAGCTGCTGTTTATCTAGAAAATAGTGTACTGGTCCTTCGATTTTGAGTGAGAGTTTAGTCGGATAGAGTATTCTTGGTGAAGCATTCATTTCAGTGAGTATTTTCACTATATCTTGCCACAGCCATCGGGCTTGGAGGGTTTCCTCTGATAGCTCTGCTGTGAATCGAAGGGGCGCTCCTTTGTATGTGATTTCCTTCTTTGACCTTTCTGCTTGCAGTATTGTATCTCTATCAGCAGCATCGATCATTCTAACTATGATATGTCTTGGAGTGTTTTTGTAGGGGTCTCTTTTAGCTGTCACCCTTTGGGCTCCTTGAACCTGAATGACTGTATTGTCGAGCTCTGGGAATTTTTCAGCAAAGATTTGTTTAACCATGCTTTTTTTTTTTATTCGGATTGTTTCCCTGAGCTTCTGGTAGTCCAATGATTCTAATGTTGTTCCTCTTGGAGTCATCTCCTAGGACTCTGATTCTCTGTAGAGCTATTTTGAGGTCCCTTGCCACTGTTTGTTGTTGCCTGTTGGCTTGGTGCAGCTGATCTTCCAGCTCACTGATTCTCTCTTCAGCTGTGGTCATTCTACTGGTGAGGGCAGAGACTGAGTTTTTTATTTCATCTACGAAATCTTTTATTCGTGACATTTCTGCTCTCATTTCTTCCTGTAATTTGTCTATTTTTTCTGCATATTACTGGATATCTGTCTAACTGTTTCATTGAGTTGATAGAACATCTTCATGACTTCATATCTGAATTCTTTGTCAGAGAGATCCTTTAGGTAAGCAGTATCTACAGAGACTTCTGGAATCTTTTCATTGTCCTCCCCATGTGTTGGGGATTTGCGTTGTTTCTTCATGTTGGTGTGTAGGCATAGGGACTTGGTTTCTTAGTATGGCTAAACTACCTGCAGCCGCGTGAGTGTTGGCCTGCTGGAAATTAGGCCACGCCCACTTCTACAAATTAGCCCACTCTCCCAAAGAAACTTTGTGTGTGTGAGGGTAAAGACTGAGTGGTGGAGAAGATCAGCACAGCTTGGGAGATGAAAAGGAAGAGGCAGAGGCTCAAAGCTGCTTTTCTCCTGGTGTCTGAGAGGATGCCTGGGGGGCTTGCAGGGAGAGATCCAAGTCCTGGGTTCGAGTACCTGTGGATAAACTGACCTGGGTGGTGGAGAGATCCAACTCCACTCCTTTTATAAATGAAACATATGAAAGTGGTATATCTAGAGAATAGAAAAGAATATTTAGAGGCTGTAGTGAAAAAGTACAGTGCGGAAGGCATTTGCCTTGCATATGTCTAACTTGCATTCAATCTCTAGCATCCCATATGGTCCCCCATCACCAACAGGAGTCATTCCTGAGCACAGAACCAGGAGTAACCCCTAAGCATCGCTGGGTGCAACCAAAAAAGCTGGGAAAAAAGAATCTCTATTTAGAGTTTGCAAACCAAAAAGTAAATGGTTCCAAAGCTCATCTGTCTGTGCATGCATCCAACTGTAATGAGCCCATGGAGGTCAAGTTTAGTGGAGACTTTTTGTGCTGAACCCCAGATCAAGCTAATTAAGGTTGATGACAATAAGAACCTATAGAGGTAAGGAAGCCTCTGGAAAATTAACAGAGAGCGGACACCCTGGAGAGTGGTTGGTTGCACTTGGGCTGTAGGTAAGGACTATTGCAAAGAATTCCAGACCAAGGGTGTCATTGAAGAATGCCTCAAATGGATGAAATGTGTGAGTTAACTTTCTGATATTTGTTGGAAAAAATCCAAGAAGTAAAATTTTAATTTCACAATGACACCAGCAATTTTAATTGACTCCTATCTCCTGTGTACTTAGCAGGTTATTTCAGTGCCAAGCATCTGCTGACCTTCAAAGTTCTTTCCCATCTTCTGTTAAAGGGTGTGAATTCCTTACCAGGTATGTATGCCTCTGGGGTGTGTGTGTGTGTGTGTGTGTGTGTGTGTGTGTGTGTGTATATGTGTGTGTGTTATCATGCTTAATTTATAAACAAATGCTTATAATAACCTGATTCACATTAATAAATGTAGAAATCACCCAAGTGTCATTGAGGGATTAAAGGATAAACAAAATGTGACTATATCAATGGAATATTACTCAGCCATAAACTGGAATAGCATTCTGATACACACTACAACCTGGATGAATCTTGAAATCATTATGCTAAGTAGAAAGAGCCAGACACCAAAAATACTCACAACCATTCATAATTCCACTTATGTGACAGGTAAATGCATATAATTAAAAAACAGATTAGAGACTGTGAGGAACTGGGGAGAGAGGTGGAGTGAAGAGTGAATGCTTACTGCTTAAGCCATTTTCTTTTAGGATGGTGAACACTGTGGATAGAATCACTTGATCAGTTGTATTCCCGTTAATCGTCAATTTGCTCGAGCGGGCGCCAGTAACTTCTCCATTTGTCCCTGTCGCGTGCTAGTGTAGCCCAATGGCGTCTGTTTGTTCTAGGAACACGAAGAGCCTCAAACCGATCGTTCATGATCTTGACGAAGAAGTCTGACCATCTGGTAGGTGGGCGGCCACGTGGTCTATTGACATCCCGTGGAATCCAGTCGGTAACAGCTCTAGTCCAGCAGTTGTTTTTAAATCTCATTACACGACCAGCCCATCTGATTTTTGACACCTTGGCAAACGAGACAGCGTCCCTGATTCTTGATCATCGACGGAGGTCGGAACTCCAGATTCTTTCTCTCATTTGAGTGAAACGTGATATTCCAAGCATAGCTCTTTCAATTCCTCTTTGGGAGACCCATAGCGTTCTCATCCTGTTTTCCTAGGGCCCAGGTCCCTGAGGCGTATGTTAATGCAGAAAGAACAGTGGAATCGAAGAAATGTGCCTAGAGCAGAAAGTTCTTTGTCCTCTTAGCTATTTCTCCAAAGCTCTTGAAGGCGTTCCAAGCCGCTCTCTTCCTCCAGTGCAACTTGGGTGCCAGGTCATTTGTCATGTTGACTTCTCGACCTAGGTTCACATAGCTGTTGCATTCGGAGATAGTCGTTCCGTTGAGAGCGAATGGGGCATCAGGAACGTGGCTGTTTCTCATAAACATTGTCTTTGTAAGATTCAGCTGTAGTCCGACATTTCCACACTCACAGTAGAAATCTGAGGATAGAATAAATAGCAATATATTGTTTATTTTAAAATTGCAAATTATGTTGTCTGAATTTCACCTCACATAACATGAAAAAGGAAAACCAGATTGTTCTGAATGCAAGTTGGAATTTGTATTAAAAGGACAAGCTACGAGTCTGTTGCAGTAGCCCAGGTGGAAAATTATGGTAGCTGGGAATATGGTGGTAGAAAGGAAAAGTTGCAGCCAACAGCTATTTGGAGGCCTTTATGAATGATCAATGACCAACTTGTATATCTTACCCCCAATGTGGTGTTAGAATGAAGAAACAAAACATAAGGAATTCTTGCCTACTGATCCACCTGAATTCCTTACTTTGTGTAATAAAACACCTTGACGTTATAGGTATGTGTAGAATGAACTTGGTTGAAATTGGCTGCCATTGTGTAAGCTATGCCACTGTGGAGACTTTTAAGCTTCCTTTGGAAGAATATATTTGGAAACATGCATATTGATCACTTTTCTTGTCTGAGAAACCTATTTGGAAGAGAGGAGCAGATCTATCAGAGATGTCACACAGCTGTTGATGGTTGATCACATGTGCACACATCACACACTGACTAGGAGGCTAACAGTTTACACTTTGATATGCAATTGGCACATAGAAGTCAATAAGCTTGTTAAAACCAGAGAGGAAAAATCTATGACTTGTTTTCTTTGAACACTTTCAAGAAAGTGCAAGGAAGAGAGCGTTCAAACAAGCCATACATAATTAGATCAGGTGAAAGCCTCCTCCTCTCCCTGACACCCCCCCCCCCCACACACACACAAACACACTCGCTGCCCCCCCACCGGCCCCAAGGCCTCAGTCAGTTTCAGATAGATCCTTGACAAAAGACTTTTGGAATGATATATTTATACATTTTTCACAGCAGAAGAAACTTGTCTTGAGCATCTTCTGTTTTTCCTGTAAAAGCAGTCAGATTAATGGGGCATTGACTGGCAGAGGAACCATTCAACAGAACCCATTAATTTGACTGCCTCACATCTGAAATTCTCACTCAAAAGTCCTCCTCCTCTTTCCTATCTTTCCACTCGTCCCTGCAATGAAAACAATTCTTTCAAAACATTTTCTCGGCAAAAAGGATCCTAGTGAGTGTTTTTTGTTGTTGTTTTTTAAATCCTGAATTAATAATCTTCTTCCTGAGAGACTTAAGGCCCTCTAGGCGAGTCTTGCTGCTAATACCATTCTGCGTGTACAATTATCTTCTAATAAGCATAGCCTCCATAATTATTGCTTAATAGGCTAATTATGTTACCTAGGGTGCAGGCAAACTCAGTTCTAGTCAAAGACAGTTTAGTCAGGAAAGCCTTGTCCTGTTTCCAGTTGGAAGAGGGAGTGCTTGAAGCAGGTCAATACTGCTGGAGATGGACTATTGAAGGGAAGCGTATGCGTGTCTCAAGCCCACTGCATATTTTCTGCCTAAACTATACTGAGCTCTTGCTCCAAGGACTGGTGCTCTTAAGGGAGCACTGAAATATAGGTGCTAGGGTGCTCTTGACTTCAGTTCTTATTGGATTGTAAAAAGTAGTGTGAGGTACAAAAATGATCCCACAGTAAAATAAACCAGAAACCAACAGTATGTTTAACCTAAATATGTTTAAGGAAAAAAATGTCGAGAGGGATTTTTAAGAAGAGAATATTTTTTCTTTTTCGTTTTCTTTTAATGGGTGGGGAGAGGGAGGTAAACTCTCCCAAACTCTGTCCAGGAGGTCCAGGGGAGCACTTTCCAGTGAGTCTTGGCTAATTGGGCTGGTGATTCAATGCAAGAGTCTCGGGATGTGGTGCTGCTTAGGCCCACAGTGCTGGGGATTATAGGATCATCTTGGCATTATTTGCGGAACCTTGATGTCTACCCTTGGTGATATTCAGGGGACTAAGTTGTGCCAGGTATCGAACTGTGTCAGCTGCATGGAAATAAAATGCTTCAAACCCTGTACTATCTCTCATGTCCCTCGAAATTAAAGAAGTTTTGTTCCTTGAGTGATGCAGGAATAAATCATAGCTATACATTTCTCTGTTGCCACAGTTAATTACTTGCATCCATTATAACAAGTTGTCTTTTATTTCCCTTCCTACCATCATGTTAATCCAATAACTTCACTAAGAATAGAAATCCTGAGCAAAAATGGAATTGTTGTTTATGTATTACAAATGCATTGAGACCTTTTGGGTCTGGTTTGAACTGACTATGGTAAGCGTCATAGATTTCTTTAAGTTTTCAAAAGGATAGCAATGTTATATATATAAAAAGAGACATGATTAAACTGTATAAATGATTAACGTTTAAGTAGAAAAAAACAATTCCATTTGTGTATCAATGTGCTACACAGAATACTGTCCTGACTGAGAGAATTTCAACAAAACTTTGGAGTCCTTCTCTCTGGCTCCTCATTTTGGGGGTTGAGGAAACTAAAGCCTTTTCAAAATGGTGATTTTGCCTACATTGGTATTTATTGTCCCTTATATTTAAAATGGAGCTTTTGTCCAATGAAATCTAATGTGTTTGTTTATTTCTTTTGTTTTCTGGTGCTCTTGGCAGTGGGGCAAAGTATGATCTAGCATCACCTCCTCAAATATAATTTTCCTTTGTCTTCTTTTGCCATTTTTCATTGGCCTATGACATTAGACAATACATTCTGCTCATTTATTCAATAAACACAATTTTTTTGGGGAGAGGTGATCCATGGAGGCCCTATGGTACCTAAATGGAGACCCCAGAAGTTCCTTTCTCTTCAAGGGGTCCAATTATTTCATGACAACTTAAACTCTCATAATAAAGACCCAAATTAATCCAATATCATTTTATGCCTCTGTTTTATCTCTGTCCTTAATTTTTTTCATTCTTTTCTATTTCTTGTAATACTCCATAAACATAATTTTCTTTCCTGACTATCCTAAACTGTACTTAGTACTGTACTCTCTTCTTATTTATCTCCTACACTTACAGTGAAAATGTCAAAATATTTTAATTAGGGCCTAATTTTAAGTAGGGCAGGTGTTAAGGAGCTTAGTTGGCATGCAAATGACCCCAGTTTGATTCCCATCACTGCATATGGTCTCCCAAGCATTGTCAGAAATGATCCCTGAGCACAGTAAAAGAATAAGCCTTGAGCACTATTGGGTGTGGTCCCAAAACAAACAAAATTTTATAATTAGATTACAGCATTAGTCAGATAGGCTAAATTTTACGCTTGAGTAGCAATCTCCCTCCAAGCTCTGTGGCTTTGTGTAGCACACTGTATTTATTCTTAATAGTCTTTCTCTCATGTAGGTCAACAGGGAGTCTCTGTTTGTGGTAGTCATGAGGCATCAGGAAGGCAGAGATACTATCATCATGTATTTCTATGATGAAGCCCATAGCAAAGAGAAGTTGAGTTAAACACTATAGTTCAATGCATTCATTAAAAAAATCACTTCTATTCATATTTTATTACCCAAAAGAAGTCATAAGGCCATCTCTGACTTTTAGGGAGGAGAGTAAAATCCATCTTTGTGAGAAGATGGAAAAGAATATTCATGGGCATGTAATTGATGATCACCATTATGTTCTATTGGAATTCTATAGGATTTCCAGTATGTTCACCTTCCTTTATCAAATACTAAATTACAGAGGACTATGTTCATCTTCTCTAAAACCATTATGTCCAGCAGAGGGGAAAAACTCAAATACGCCTAACTGACAGTTTGTGTTTCTTCATATTCTGACTTTAATTATTGGTTTTAGAGAGATAGAAATTTCTAGACTGATCTGTGTTCCTGCTAGCAGAATGAACAGGGAGTCCAGATAGGAGACCTGAACTCACTGAGGACTTATGTAATTCTGAGACCTGTCTATATGTTCCCTGTGACCATTAGTCACCTAATACTCCTCCTACATATCATCACTTATTGGACTTAAAATAGTCAAGGCGACCACTCACATTTATCAAGTATCAGGAGTGCACATATAAAATGACGTTTGAGATACTTTCTGAGATTCTTTAAGGTTTCCATCAAGGAAGATGGTTGAAACCCACACCTTTATGCTTCCTGAAATATCTCTGAACCTCAAATACCCAGCTCTACAGCTATACAGCATGGCTGCATCTTGGATTTCAGAGTTCCATTGTCTAGAGTTCATCCACAATACCCAGATCTTGAGCACACACTTCTCTTATTTGTAGTGACTCTTCTAACTAGGTGCTTTGGAGAGCTAATTATTTAGTACTTTTTGAAACTGACTTCGATAACCACTCAATACCTCTATTGCAAACCACAACACCCTAGAGGAAAGAGAGAGCAAAAGGGAATGCTCTGTCACAGAGACGGGGTGGGGTCAGGGAAATGGGGTGGGGGGGGGTGAGAGGGCTACTGAGATCATTGGTGGTGGAGAATGGGCACTGGTGGAGGGATGGGTATTTGATCATTGTATAATTGAAACCTAAGCATGAAAGTTTATAAGTCTACAACTGTACCTCATGGTGTTTCACTAATAAAAATAAATAAATAAATAAATAATGGGATGGGAAGGATGGAGAAGCAAGATTACTGTTGATGGCACTTGAATTCTCTGTTGTTCCCCCAAATTCAGCTCTGGTCCTATATCACTTAACTATTGCCAACATAATACCATTGGCATATTGGTACTGTTGGCACAGGAAATGTTACTTAATTAGTGACTGAAAATAACAGCCCTTTATTATATCCAATGAGTCTATGGGTTAGCAGATCAGCACCACTAATCTGACTGTTCATGGCTGCTCCCAGTTGGCTCACTGAGTTTCTGTTGATCTGGTAAGTCAAATACAGGCTACCTGATCTTCCAGGACATGATTGTAACGGATTATCTGAGTTCTCCAGAGCTGGTTTCATGGTCATATCTACTCTCTCAATTTATCTTGGACTGTTCTCAGGCTAGTCTGCACGTGGTCTCATAACAACCACAGAGAAACAAAAGAGGAAGCAGAGATGCTCCAACACTTTGTAGAGCCTCTGTCCGTGCCAGGTTTTCAGTTGTTCTATTGGCCAACAGAAGTCACTGACTGAGCCCAGAGCATAAATGGTTAAACCTAAAGTAGTTATAGGACAAAAAGCAGAGACAGAGAGGCCATTAATTGAAACCATTAATGCTACCAATTTGCCACAATTGTTGTTGGGAAACAGTTTTTTCCCAATGTGCCCAGACTCGTTGCTCACTGGGTTCGGGCAGACGTGGGGCAAAGGATGACAGGCTCGCGGAGAAACCACTCAGGGAGGCAGCTGATGGCCATTCACTTTATTGCCAAATACACACATATTTTATAGATATAGGTCTTGACTAAGAGGATGGTACAATCACATAAAGTTTAGCATTACTGACCTATCACTTTCCAACTCTGCTTTGCCTCCACTCAATCCCAGTTAGGGCTAGATACTACAGTAAGGAATGACTCAATAAGCAAGGTGACAATTCCTGGGGGGGGGGTGTTGGGTGAGACTCAAGGCTGGATACCTGCTGTTTGTCAAATGTGCCCAGACACTCCCTACTGGGTCACTCTGCAGGGACAGGTCTTATCTGCTATGCAGGGACAGATCTTATTTGCTCTGGCACCTGTTGCCATGCTCCACACATCCGTGAGATCTGCTTATCCTATCTATACTGTGCCACCAAAGCCCTATAATGATCATGACCCACTGTTTCAGAAGTCAGTGTATCATGGCAGGAAATTTTAATGTGTTAGCATCATGTTTAGGAAACTATGAGGATTTTATTGTGGGTAAGTGGGAGCCAGTTGGGAGTTGCAGACCTCAGGTCAGGGAATGGGACCACTTAAATTTTTTATTTTATTTATGTTTGTGAATCTGGCCCATCTAAATTAATGGAGCCCTCCTGTTGAGTGATGAGGAATCAGTCATTATAATAGTCATGCATTTACGGAGAAACAGTGAAATGAATGTCTTTATTCTTGCTAGGACTTGAATTTACAAGGGAAGGGCAGGGAGTGCAAAGTTTTCCAAATTACAGCTTTATCCCCTAAGGAGATGCTGTCAGTTTCAGAGAGCCAAATAATGTCCTCAGTCAGAATTCAAGATCCACTAAAATGATGTCATGCAAACAGTTTTTTATCGAGGACTGCAGAAACCAATTTATACGCTGTGCCTTTCTGACCCTCTTTACCTTTTCAACCACAGGAGATAAATGATAAACATTATTAAAATCTCACGCAGCTCCAGAGGACACTCAGAACCTTTCAACACTACATTTATACCATGTTATTAAAATCCCCTTTAATTTGGCACAAAATGTGTGTATGTTTCAAATAATTTTTGGATTCTGCAAAAGCTTGGTTTAAAATGCATTCCTTATCTCACCTGAACTGACACCTGCCTGGCAGCTAGGCATGCTACATCAACTGCATCTCACATGAAACTCCAGTGGCAGCCAGGCTAGTGCTTAACAAAGATGCATAGTAGCTAATTGCATTTTAGGCCATTGGTTGGTTACCCTGATGGTGCCAAGTAAACCTCAAAAACAAAGCAATGAGCTCAACTCTGATTTACTTATGAGCTTGGAACAATCTGCCCCAGGAATATGATGTTTCCAAGGATTTGGATTAGTCCTGTAGTATAATCTGTCAACCATTAGACTCCACTAAAATCTGGGTCTAGAATATATTGTGAATCCTTTGTGTTAATCATCAATTGTCATAATTCTCAAATGCATTTGCTTAGTCTTTTCCCCACATTTTGCATCAATAGCCCGCAGAGACAAAACCTGCATATGAGGAAAGCAGTATTTAACCTCCTTAATTAACGGCTTTGGATGAAAGAACATCTCCAAGGAATTTCAGAAGGATGAGATTCTGAGGAGATTTATGCATCACTCTTCTGAGATACTTTGCATGCTGGTGTATAATTTGCAAGTACGTAAGGAAGAAAATGCTCAGAATGTAATATTCAGAGCTCATCTATTTATGTTTGTATTTATTAAGTTCTTTGTAAATCTCAATTTAGCAGATGTCTTTTGACTCAAAATAAAGCTCTTCATGAGGGAGTCAGTGTGGCTGTATAACAAAAGTCACATTATCATTTGAGCACAAATATTTGCAAAACAGAACAAACTGGAAAATTGAAGAGAAAAAATATTCATTGGAATTTGTGACTCATTAAATTCTCATGTGCATGACATATTGTGAAAAACTGTTCTGTCCTTGGTTCAAAGAATCTCTTTACTACCACCCTTTTGTTTTTTTGGAATTAAATAAACACTTTTTGGGAGTGTATGTGTGCATGCTCATATGTTCAATTATACCCCTCCTCTCTTTTATACCATAAAATTTCTCTAGAGAAAGTGGTAATGTGTGTGTGTGTGTGTGTGTGTGTGTGTGTGTGTGTGTGTGTTACATTTAATGATTCAACATCCAAAAAAGTACATGGAAAGGTCACTGGCCCATCTGCAGGCTTTATCTTTGGCAGATACACCACATTTTGTTTTGTTTTATTTCCATTATAGCCTACACCTCACACATAGCAGGGCATATCCCTCTAGACTAGTGATGTTTGTGTCTTGAGACAACACTCTAGTGTCCACTTTCTCTCTTCTGAACGTTCTTGTTCATTTTTTGTTGTGGTGGTTTGGTTGTTTTGTTGCCAAGTGTTATTCTGTTACTGTGTATGTGGCATTTGGGTGATCAAAGTCCTAGCTGAGTTCAAGAGATTAGCATTCAGATCTCTTTAAGATCTGGGGATAACTTGTTTTCTTGCTGCATTTATCTGAAGCTTGGGAGGTTTCTGACTTTTCTGGGAGAAAATTTGGCAGGAGTAGATACTAATATGACAATCACACATCTTTCTTTTTTTCTTTTTCTTTTTGGGTCACACTTGGTGATGCACAGGGGTTACTCTTGGCTTTGCACTCAGGAATCACTCCTGGCGGTGCTTGGGAGACCATATGATATGCTGGGAATTGAACCCGGGTCGGCCGCATGCAAGGCAAACGTCCTATTGATGTGCTATTGATCCAGCCTCAATCACACATCACATCTTTGTAGGACTTCAGATTTCCAAAACTAGTGATACCCCCCTATGACAAGTCCCTTGCTAATATGCTTTGATGCCTTCTCCATAGAAAAGATTAGCAATAAAATTCTGTCACTGTCACTGTCACTGTCCTCCTGTTGTTCATGGATTTGCTCGAGCGGGCCTAGTAACATCTCCTTTGTGAGTCTCGTTACTGTTTTGGGGCTAGAGTGATAGCATAGCGGGTAGGGCATTTGCCTTGCACGCGGCCAACCTGGGTTCGACTAAAATTCAACTTGATTTATATTTTGTCCTCATTTACATGTAAAACTAAGACTTCCATGAACCATATAAAGTAATAGCCACTCTTGCGATCTTTAAGATAATACCCTTTGAATATTGTTTCTGGAATTCTGAGGCTCTGGACACTGATTTATAAGTATAGATGTGTTTCCTTTGGTTTGATCTTAGAATTTGAGTTTCTCAGTTTCTCAGTTTTTATCATTAATTGGCAGTGTCATCATTTATGGGTTCATTTATGACTAGAAAGACTGAGATGACTGGCTAACAATTTTTATGCAAGTATTCAGAAAATAATTGCTTTTGCTTGTTGCTACTCTCGTCAGAAAAGGTTTGCATTTCAGTCTACATGCTCATTATTTTCTCTGAATTAGTCTTCTGTAATTTGTGTTTAACTTTCCTACCCAGTATAATTTTTCCCTGTGTTTTGCATGTTAGCTTTTAGTGCATACTGTCTGTTACTTACTATTGATGTAGTAAAGTAAAAAGTTCAATACACTGGCTCGGCTCTTCACATTCTACTTGTCTGAAAGCAAAGTTCTGCCCCAATGAAAAACCAGCAGGACTGTACTACTGTACAAGAAGGGAGAAATCCACGACATTGGCAACTACCACCCTATCTGCCTATTGTCTGTCATCTACAAGCTGTTCACTCGAGTCATCCTGAATAGGATTGGCAGAACACTAGATGAAGGACAACCATGCAAGCAAGCCGGGTTCCGCAAAGGATTCAGCACCATCGACCATATCCACATGATAACCAAGCTTATTGAGGTTTCTTGGGAGTTCAAGATGCCAATTCTGTCTAACATTCATTGATTTAAAGAAGGCCTTTGAGTCTGTTGAGATGGAAGCTGTCATTGAAGCCCTAGCCAATCAGGGCATTCAAACTCAATACATCAGGATCCTCCATGAGCTGTATTGCGGATTCACTACCAGGATCTCACCATTCTACAAAGAAGTGCTCATCGATATCAAGAGAGGGGTTAGGCAGGGTGATACCATTTCACTGAAACTCTTCAGTGCCACCCTCAAGAACGTCAAGCGATGACTGGAATGGGAAGGAATGGGAGTTAAGATAGATGGTCGGCAACTCACCACTTCCGCTTTGCTGATGACATCGTTCTAATAACACCAAACATTAGCCAAGTGGCACAAATGCTGGCCGACTTTGACCGTGAGTGTGGAAAGGTCAAACTACAGCTGAATCAGATAAAGACAATGTTTATGAGAAACAGTCTCAATCCTGACATTCCATTCACTCTCAATGGAACGAACATCTCCGAATGCAAGAGTTATGTGTACCTAGGTTGAGAAGTCAACATGACGAATGACCTGATACCTGAGTTGTGCAGGAGGAAGAGAGCTGCTTGGAACACCTTCAAGAGCTTTGGAGAAATATCTAAGAGGACAAAGAACCTCTGGCTCTGGGCACATCTCTTCAATTCCACTGTTCTTTCTGCATTAACATACGCCTCAGGGACCTGGGCCCTAGGAAAACAGGATGAGAACGCTATTCAGGTCTCCCAAAGAGGAATTGAAAGAGCTATGCTTGGAGTATCACACTTCACTCAAATGAGAGAAAGAATCTGGATTTCCAACCTCCATTGATGGTCAAGAATCAGGGACGCTGTCTCGTTGGCCAAGGCATAGAAAATCAGATGGGCTGGACACGTAATGAGATTTGGAGATGACCGCTGGACTAGAGCCGTTACTGACTGGATTCCAAGGGAACGTCAAAAGACCACATGACCTCCCACCTATGAGATGATTAGACTTCTTTGTCAAGACTCTGAATGATCAGTTTGAGGCTCTTTGTGTTCCTAGAACGAGCAGACACCATTGGGCTACACTAGCACGTGACAGGGATGAATGGAGATGTTACTGGCGCCTGCTCAAGCAAATCGATTAGTAACGGGATGTCAAGTGATCACGGGTCTGTTACTTTTTAATATTTTTTTCTCTACCGCCTGATATTCTTTTCTTGATGAAATGATGATGGGAGATTTACATCTTATGACTTATCCGAGTAGATATAGAAAGTAGATTTTTTAAAATTCTGGAGCTCAAAGGAAGATGACAGTGGAAACATAAAGTTATAGTCATCAATAATCGGAGTAAAGCCATGAGTATAGGTAAAATCCCCCAAAGAGATAATGTGTAAAGAGTTGGAATAACTCCTCTTACAATAACACTTCCTTTCTTCCCTGATGATGTTTTACTATACCTGACATATTCATTTGCTCATGTCTTTCCTTAGGGGCAACTTTGCATCTCTGTGACAACATTTTCTGGTCAGGTCACTGTCACTGTTCTCCCGTTGTTCATCGATTTGCTTGAGCGGGTCCAGTAACGTCTCCATTTTCAGACTTGTTACTGTGTTCGGCATATTGAATACATCATGGGTAGCTTGCCAGGTTTTGCCGTGCGAACAAGATACTCTCAGTAGCTTGCCGGGCTCTCCGAGAGGGGCGGAGGAATCAAACCTGGCTTGGCCGGGCTCACGCAAGGCAAATGCCCTACCCGCTGTGCTATTGCTCCAGCTCAACATTTTCTGGTATTCTTCAAATGTTTGACTTTTGTTTTGTCTGTTGGGGGCATACTAAGGGCTTACTCCTGGCTCTGTGCTCAGTATCACCCCTAGTGGTGCTTGGGAGACCAAATGGGGTGCCCTGGATTGAACCCGAGTTGGATGGATTCTGTACCATCTCTTTATCCCCATCAGATGTTTGATTTTTAAATGTGATTGGTGATATCTTTCTTGGTAATTGCAATTAATTGAAAACATTCTTTTATATTTACTTTTTTATTTTTCCCCTAGATATCAGTTTATGACTATGACTCTCCAAGAACCTCTGTTCATCCCTCTCTAGCCTTCCTCCTTTTTCACTGAGCACCACTTCTTTCCTCACCTGAAATTGAAGGCTTTAGAAGTCGTTAGAAGTCCTAAAGAGATTAGTACCAGAGTCATCAGTACCTCAGCACTAGGTCCTACTTTGTTATAAACAGATTCTATCTTATCTCTAATAGTTGTAGTGATAATTCTAGGTGAGCTGAAAAAGTGATTAAGCTGATTAATTCTGGCTTAATAATTTTCTGGTATTTTTTATTAGTGATTAGGAAAGAAATGAGACCTTATGCTGATTGTTATGAGACTCTGCACCACATCCTTTTGTGAAAGCTGTAGTCAACAATCCACAAATTTTGAAACAAATGACCTAAGTTCAAATGACTTCCTTGACTGATCATTTAAAATTTTTCTACTAGGTTTGTGCATGGCCCTGGAAGTCCCAAATCACTGCCAGGTGGCCCTGGTTATGCTCAGAATCACAAAAACCGAGTAGCACCTCATGCTCAGGTCTTCACATTGAACCACTGGCCCACAGTGGCTATTTCTGAGAGGGATCCTGGGGCCTCCTAAGAGGCACTTGGGAGTCTTTATTTCTTGTAATTAGCAGAATACACTCTGAGACCTCCTCTTCATAATGGACCAGGATCATAATCCTTATTCCCTTTTTGTTTTTTCGGGGGGGGGGGAGCACAGCTAGTGGTGTTCAGGGTTTACTCCGACTCTATGCTCAGGAATCACTCCTGGTGGTGCTTAGAGGATGAAACATATGAGATGTCAGGGATCCAACCCCAGTCAGACACATGCAAGACCAGGACACTACCTGCTATACTGTCTCTCCAGCACCCTTCTCCCCTTTAATGATCCTATTCTTGAATAGATGCTTTCTTTTTTTTTCTTTTTGGGTGACACCCAGCGATGCACAGGGGTTACTCCTGGCGGTGCTCAGGGGACCATATGGGATGCTGGGAATCGAACCTGGGTCGGCTGCGTGCAAGGCAAATGACCTACCTGCTGTGTTATTGCTCCAGCCCCCAATAGATGCTTTCTTGATTATATTGCAGTCTAAGTATATCTTCATCAACAGCCCTTATAGGTAAATATTTCTCAGGACCATGGTCAGCAGCATACTTGTCCTGATTTGCATTTTCTCCCTAATTTTTAGTTCAGACTGTACCTGAGTCCCCATTTCAGCTTCTGGTCAACTCTGACTTATAGGACAAACTATGCATTTTCACAGGTAATCTATATTTCTTAAAGCTTTCATCAACCAGCACTTCAGATGAATCAAAAGTCCAGGAAAAGTTGAACATAAATAAATGCCTATTATAGTAAAATGCCAGGTAAAATTGAGAAAACTTTATTCAAGAGCGCCTATGACCTGTGTGATTAATTTGTGATTTAGCTAAGAGAAAGCAGTTCTATATTTCCAGCAGGACTTCAGCTTGTATAAGAGGGAAATGGACACTCCTGGACGTTAGCTTTTGAGAGCATTCCAGAGAGAGAGAAAATTGCTTTGAGGACATTATTTTCAAACAACTTATTTACCACAAAAAAGCACGTAACAACAACTAACAAAATATGAAAATAACAGTGCGGTTGAGGGAAAATGCAAGAAGGTAACCATAAGATCTGTAGCAGATTCTGCAAACAGAAGGGAATGGACTAGTCCTACTGTATAAGGGTGACGTTCACTCTCACACTCAGGTCTCTCAGAAAATTTAGAAGTTCTTGATCATGAGCTATGTACTACACCAGAGAATGTATCAGAGAATACATTCTACTCTGTAGCCAGTGGGAGACATCAGGCTACTTTTAAGATTGCCCTATTGCAATCATACTTAATCTTGGGTTCATGTTTGTATTCATAGAACACAAACGTGCTGTTGTGGTTACAGTACACACATAAAGTTACAGAAATTTTAACTCTTGAAAACATTTGGTGATGTTTGGGTTAAATCTTACCTCATTAAATGAGCTTTTTGCCATCTTCCTCTCTCCTTATTCTGTATCACCTCACTTGGCTTTTTCTTTCTAAAGCCTATTGTAATATAATATATGAACAGATTATTTATGTATCTATTTACTTGTCTATTTTTGCATTTATTTATCTATTTATTATGTAAAAATTACTTTCTTGTCTATTTGCTTTGGCTCCTCCTCTTCATACAATTGGAAATTATATGATAGAGATTTTCCCTATCTTTCTCACCAGCATAAGGCATATAACATAGTTGATACTCTGTAAATATTTGTTGAAAGAGTGGATAAATAAATCAATGAATAGATATAGACCTGGCACCATTCTGAAATATCTTCAATATCAGTTTCCTTTTATCCTGCTCAAAGAGTTTTTTTCACACATCACTTTTTTTTTAAGAATATAAGCGAGGTACTAGGTGCCCCAGCATACATTTATATATAAATAATGAAAGCAAGTTGTTTAAAAAAAGTTGGCAAATATAAGCTCTTGAGTCCAATTAAATTCTGGCACTGAAAAAATACTAATGGAGACAGGGGTTGATATCTGCAAAGAGAATTTCTGGCAATTTGTATTATAGATGTCTAGCAATAAACAATTCTTAGTGAAAAAGACATAGTATAAAAAATGTAGTAGATTGAGGAAGATGAACTTTTAGCTAGCCTTGTTTCAGTCTCTTTATTATGAAGAATATTGATCATAAAATTCAATTTTATTTGACCAGTCATATTATCAAGGAGTAGCCTTGTAAATGTCTCTAGACAATCAATCACATTTATGATAAATTAGGCTTCTGCTACAAAATTCTCTAAGGTAAACAAATGCCAAGTAAAGATTGTACTCTGCTTCCTTTCCCTAGGTCTGTAAATACAACTCAATAAAATTCACAGTTGATTACTGTGCTGTACCCCAAATTATATGTTGATTCTGGACGTTCATAGCATTGTCATTGAAATAGTTCTTAAATGAAATGAATCTGATCTAAGTGATGCTATCTACTTAAAGTTTTTCCATTTTTAAACAGTGCTCTTTCAATTAAAATACAATAAATTATGTTGTAATATGGAGAATGTTATATGCATTGTTCCATGAATTTATAAAACCATGGATGTAAGGCTTTCACAGGGCCGGGATGGGCTATCTCTCTCCATCTCCTTGTACTTCCAGAAGCCCTGACAATCATGTACACACCCCAAGCTGTCACCCAGTTACAAATTTAACTCCAGCTATAACACCTCATTAAAAATTTTGGACTTCCTGGAGCATGTAGCCGTACTTGAGACATCTTAAACCCTACAACACTGACAAAACCAGTCGTAGCATGCCAGATTGGATGGGATGTAAGGATAGAAGTCAACCAATCTTGATTAACAAAATAGAAACACAAGCTTAATCTGTAACATCTTACTGAGAACTTAATGGCTCCAAGATGAGATGCAACATTCTTCACTAACTTTTCTCTAAGGATATATTTTTAAATCATTTTTTAGCAAATTATTTTAACAAGCAATATCAAATAAATTATTGAGAGCCTGCTATGGGAGCAGGCTTAAGGGGTGGTTGGAAAAGTTGGAGACAATGGTGGAGGGAAAGTGTAATAGTGGTAGGATAGGTGTTGGAATGTTGAATGCCTGTAACAAATATGAACAACTTTGTAAATGACAGTGCTTATATAAACTGTAAGGTAAAAATTAGAAAAAAATAAATAACTTAATTAAAAAGATCATGGATATAAAAGATCATAAAACTATACCAGCAAGATACAAATGGCTGTTTCATCAAAAACATCATACTAAGTGTCAGCTTTTCACTAATAACACCCTTCCACACACACAAAGCCAACTAATATGTTTTCTATCATTACAGGTTTTTTAAAAGTAATTTTATTTATTTAAATTTGTTTGTTTGTTTTGGGGCCACACCTTGTTATGCTCCTGCAACTGTTTTCAGCAATCACTCCTGGTTGGACTCAGGGATGTCTGGGACCCAATCCTGGATCAGCCATGTGTAAGACAAGCATTTCTACCTGCTATTCTATCACTTTATCTCCTTCCAGTTTTCTTTTTGATAATGTCATACACATGGAATTATACAGAAAATAATCATTTAATTAATTTTTATAGTTTAGGTAACATAGTTTCAATAGTGCTAACATTATGGCACTGATGTATAAAGTTACTTCATCAAAGTGCTCAAAATCCTCCACCACTGTCCCTATGTCAACTCAAGTCCTGTTTTCATCTTCCCACTTTTACCCTCACTGCATTTTGTGATCCAAGGTCAACAGTTTGTCATTGCTTGATACTGTCTATTCCCCTGTTTCGTCTTTCCATATTTTATAGATTAGTGATATCATCTTGCATTTTTCCTTCTTTCTCTGAATTAATTTGTTTAACATGATACTTTGTAGTTCTATCCTTACTATGCAAACTGCTTGAGTTAATCTTTTCTTAAAGATGCATTGTACAAACAATAATCTTTTGACATAGACTTCTTTTGTCCAACATATATTTGAGATTAGTTCAAATCATTACATGTATCAGTAGTTTGTTTATATTGCTGAGTAGTATTTTCTTGCATAGGTATATCAGTTTGTTTATCTTTATACCCACTAAGATATAATTGAGCAACTTGGATGATTACGAACACAGTTGATATATTATTTTATGCCTTTATTGATTTATCAATGAACTATAGTGTTATAGAACTTTAGGGGTTTAGCGCTACACCTTAAATATATAGTCTCACCACTCCTACCACCAATGTTCAGTGTCATCTAGTCACAGAAAGACCCTTCTACTCATACCCTCTTTACTCTCCATCATCTTTCCCTCTGGTAAACATGATTTTTCTTACCAGTTCTAGAAGTTAGTTTTAGTTTGCCCAGTTAACTTTGCTTTAGTCATTAATGTTCTACTTATGAATGAAGCCCTCTGGTAGTTGCTTTTGCTTCTTTGCTTATTTCACGTTGCACAATCACCTCAGGGTTCATTCATTTTGTCCCAAAAACCCACTATTTTTTTTCAATGGTAAGCAGTATTCTATTGGGTATGTATACAGCAGCTTCTTGACCAATACCCATGATGAGTGTTCAAGTTGATTGCATCTTTTGGATAATGTGAATAATGCTGCTGTGAACATAGGTGAGCAAATACTTTTTTGAATTTGTATTTTTATATCCTTTCAAAAGCCTAAGTGTAGGTATCATTGATGGATCATATGAATATTTGTTCTCAATTTGTTAAGGAATCTTCGTACCATTTTCTCTAGGGATGGAAATTTATATTTCTACTAGAGGGTACTCACTGCCTGCAGTTTCTATCTTCGTTGTCTACGCACCAACATCTCATTATGATGAAAGAGAAATTGAGAAGTTCTACATGGAGCTAGAGAAGTTCTATAAAGAAGACCACACCTTCTACAAGATCATTGTGGGTGATTTTAATGCCAAGATAGGACCGAGAAGATCAGCTGAAGAACTTCACATCGGGACCCATGGCCTAGAATGGAATGAACAGGGTGAGAGACTGTTTGAGTTCATCATGTCGACCAAGACCATTCATGGTAACTCACAGTTCCAGAAGGCAGAATCTAAACGATGGACATGGGATTCTCCCGGTGGACGATTCCACAATGAAATAGACCACATCATATTCAATCGACGGTTTTGCCTGACTGATGTCGCTGTTGTCCCAAAATTTTGAACAGGATCGGACCACCGTCTCCTTCGTGCAAAATTCTACTTCACAGAGCGGGGAGAAAGGGCTGCAAAGTTCAAAAAGAGAACTCCCAGAATGACCACCAACTGGGAACTCTTTGGTACTATTGCGGCAACATGGGAAGATGCCATTGTTGACAACATTGACGAGGAATACGATCGACTGGTTCAGCACCTCCATGAATGTGCGAGGAACGCCAAGAGAGAGATAGCCACAAAAAATCACCTATCTTCGAAAACTCTTGAGCTAATTCGCCAGCGTGGTTTGGCGCATGCCTCAGGCAACCGCAAACTAACGTCTGAGCTCGCAAAGCAGTGCAGAGATGCGATCAAGGAAGACCTCAAAGAGAGAAGAGCAGAAGTACTGGTAGATGCGGCAGAAGCCGGGAAAAGTATTCGTAATGCCCGCCTGTCCTTCGCCAACTATAAGACCAAGATGACTGCCCTCCGACGTCCTGATGGATCCATCACATCCTCCAGAACGGCAATGGAGAAGATTATCCATGACTTCTACTCAAATCTCTTCGATAGCCATGTCCACTTGCCGACATACCAAATTCCACAGGATGGATATGTCATTCCCAACGTTCTCCCTTCCGAAATCCGACATGCCATTTCGTCGGTAAAGAAACAAACAGCACCCGGCCCAGACAAGGTCAGACCTGAACACCTGAAGAACCTGCCGTCAGTACTCATCAATACACTGGCTCGGCTCTTCACACGCTACCTGTCTGAATGCAAGGTTCCGTCCCAATGGAAAACCAGCAGGACCGTGCTACTGTTCAAGAAGGGAGACATCCATGACATTGGCAACTATCGCCCGATCTGCCTATTGTCTGTCATTTACAAGTTGTTCACTCGAGTCATCCTAAATAGGATTGGCAGAACACTAGATGAAGGACAACCATGCGAGCAAGCAGGGTTCCGCAAAGGATTCAGCACCATGGACCATATCCACACGATAACCAAGCTCATTGAGGTTTCTCGGGAGTTCAAGATGCCGCTCTGTTTAACATTCATTGATTTAAAGAAGGCCTTTGATTCTGTTGAGATGGAAGCAGTCATTGAAGCCCTAGCCAATCAGGGCATTCAAGCCCAATACATCAGGATCCTCCGTGAGCTGTATTGCGGATTCACTACCAGGATCTCACCATTCTACAAAGAAGTGATCGTTGATGTCAAGAGAGGGGTGCGGCAGGGTGATACCATTTCACCGAAACTCTTCAGTGCCACCCTCGAGAACATCATGCGACGACTGGAATGGGAAGGAATGGGAGTGAAGATAGATGGTCGGCAACTACACCACCTCCGCTTTGCTGATGACATTGTTTTAATAACACCAAACATCAGCCAAGCGGCACAAATGCTGGCCGACTTTGACCGTGAGTGTGGAAAGGTAGGACTACAGCTGAATCTTACGAAGACAATGTTTATGAGAAACAGCCTCGTTCCTGACGCCCCATTCGCTCTCAATGGAACGACCATCTCCGAATGCAACAGCTATGTGTACCTAGGTCGAGAGGTCAACATGACAAATGACCTGGCACCCGAGCTGCGCAGGAGGAAGAGAGCGGCTTGGAACGCCTTCAAGAACGTCGAAGAAATAGCTAAGAGGACGAAGAACCTCCGGCTCCGGGCACATCTCTTTGATTCCACTGTTCTTCCTGCATTAACATATGCCTCAGAGACCTGGGCCCTACGCAAACAAGATGAGAACGCTATTCAGGTCTCCCAAAGAAGAATAGAAAGAGCTATGCTTGGAATATCACGTTTCACTCAAATGAGAGAACGAATCCGGAGTTCTGACATCCGTCGACGATCAAGGATCAGGGACGCTGTCTCATATGCCAAGGTGTCGAAAATCAGATGGGCTGGTCATGTAATGAGATTTAAAGACGACCGTTGGACTAGAGCTGTTACTGATTGGATTCCACGGGATGTCAAGAGACCGCGTGGCCGCCCACCTACCAGATGGTCAGACTTCTTCCTGAAGATCATGAACGATCGGTTTGAGGCCCTTCATGTTCCCGGAGCGAACAGATGCCATTGGGCTACACTAGCATGTGACAGGGACAAATGGAGACGTTACTGGCGCCCGCTTGAGAAAATTGACGACTAACGGGAAGTTAAGTGATTAAGTGATAAGTGACTAGAGGGTACAGGAGTCCTGGTTCTCAATATCCTTACCAACACTTTTATTACAAACCATTTTTTTAAATATTGGTCACCCTATTGATATGAAGTGATTTCTCATTGTGGTTTTGACTTGCATTTTGGTGATGGCTAATAATGTTGAATATATTTTCATTTGATGTAAAAAAAAGTGTTGCTACCAGTGGTATTCAGGGGTCATGCAGTGCTGAGGATTGAACCCGGACTTACTGTATGCAACTCATACACTCCAACCCTTTGAGTTATCTCTCTGACCTGGAAAATAAAACTTCCAGAAGAATATTCTGTGTTTTCCTTGATATTTCAAACCCAAAATCTAGGTATTTGTTTGAAATGGTATGAAATATCTAGATCAATTTGAGAAGAATTAAAATCTTTACTTTGTTGAGTAGGCCGGAGCAATAGCATAGAGGTTAGGGTATTTGCCTTGCACACAGCTGATCTGGGTTCGATTCCTTTGCCCCTCTCGGAGAGCCCGGCAAGCTACCGAGATTATTCCACCCACACAGCAAAGCCTGGCAAGATATCCATGACATATTCGATATGCCAAAAACAGTAACAAGAAGTCTCACAATGGAGACGTTACTAGTGCCCGCTTGAGAAAGTTGATGAACAACGGGAGGACAGTGCTACTTTGTTGAGTATTCCAATTTATAAACACCATCTTTTCTTTCTGTTTGGGCTGCTAAACAAAAGAAAACACCAGAGAACTTATGCAACAGAAATTAATTTTTCACAACTCTAACTACTGGGCATCCAAGATCAAAATGCCAGTAAGGTTAGTGTCTGGTGAGGTCTCTTGCTTCCAGAGAGTCTTCTCATTCTATGTTCTTTGTGTTTGTGCTGAGAGAGGGACCATTCTGTGTTTCTTCTTATCAGAGCACTAACCCTATCAAATTAGCCCTACCCTGTAGCTTCTTTAACTGGAGATTAGAGTTTCAACATATAGAAGGAGAGAAAAAGGTACCAACCATAATTTGTGTTGCCTATTATTTAGATCTTTATAAATCTTTTTCATCAGTGTTTTGGGGATTTCAACTTATAGGTCCTATAAATATTTTATAGTGTTAAATGAAAATGTAGTGTTAAATGAAAATGTATAGATCCTATAAATATTTTGAGAGCCATTATAAATAGTACTATATTTTAATTTTTCACTTTTTAATGTTTATTATAGTTTATAGAAACTGTGAGTTTTTTTGTAGGTTTTGCTAGCTTTTATATTAAAGCTTGCTTGAGTTTTTCTTTGATGCAGCTGTGTTTATATACAGTTTCATTTCTGTCTTTCTAGTTGATTTTTCTTTTACTTCTACTTCTTGCCAGTTACATTGGCTTAGACTTCCAGATATTGCAAAGGACTGGTGAGGGCATTTCCCTGACTTGTTTCCAAGGATGAGGGAATAGAAGATTCAGCTTACCTCTATAAGTATGATGCCAGTTTAGGGTTTTTAATAGAGACTTTTTATAATGTTGAATAAATTTCCTTGTATTCTTATTTAGCTGAAAATTTTTATCCTAATGAATGTTGATTTATTTTTCAAATTCTTTTTCGGTACCGGTTTATTTGGCTTCTTTAGCACATTAATTTGATGGATTCCATGACATATTTCAAACACAAAGTTTGATATTTTTTAGATAAATTCCCCTTAGCTGTAGAATGTTTTTTTCCCAAATCACTGTGAGATACAGTTACAAAGCTTTCATGATTAAGTTTGTCATAAAATGATGAAACATCCATCCCTCGACCAGTGTACATTTTCCATCACCGATGTCCCCAGTATCCCCATCCCAACCCTTCCCCTGCCTCTATGGCAGACAATTTCCCTCACACTCTCTTTCTACTTTTGGGCACTATGGTTTGCAATACAGATACTGAGAGGCCATTATGTTTGGTCCTTTATCTACTTTCAGCACACATCTCCCATCCCAAACAATCCCTCTGACCATCATTGACTTAGTGATCCCTTCTCTATCCCACCTGCCTTCTCTCCCATCTTGTGAGGGAGGCTTCCAATTGTGGAACAATCTTCCTGACCCTTGTCTATACTGTACTTGGATGTTAGTCTATTATGTTATTTTATATTCCACAAATGAGTGCAGTGATTCTTTTTTTAAGTATTACTGATTTCAGTTTTCTGATATTCTGTTGAGGACTTTTGCTTCTATGTTCATGAGGGATATCCTATTTAATTTTATTTTCTTTACTCTTTTTACCTGTTTTGGTAACAGAGTCATGGCCTTATAAAATGATCTTAACTCTTTCATTTTCTAGAGAAGAGTTGTAGAATTTCCATGATTTCTTTCTAAAGTGTCTGGGAAAATTCATCAAGAAAAAATATCTGGGATTGAAGTTTTATTGGAAAAAATATTTAATAATTAATAAAATTCTTTAATAGTTACAGCACTGTTCAGGATATCTGTTTATACATGAGTGATTTTTGTCAGTTTGTGTTTTTGAGGAAATTGTCCATTTCATCTCAGTTGTCAGATTAATGTGTGTAAATTTGTTTTGTGCATTCTATTATTATGCTTCTGATTTTTATGTGATCAGTATTATTAGTTCCTTTCTCATTCTTGACACTGGTTATTTTTATCTCTTTATTAGATCAGTTGTTGTAGAGGTTTATCAACTTCATTGATGTTTTCAAAGATTCATATTTATTTCACTAGTTTTCTTATTTTTCTGTTTCAATGTCATAGATTACTGCTGTTTACTTTTTCTTCCTTTGACTTGCCTTGACTTTATTTTGCTATTCTCTTTCAGTTAGGAAAGGTATAGACTTAGGTTGCTGATTTGAAACATTTCTCTCAATTCTGTATATTTCCCTCTAGCACCACTTTAAGGGCATTCTACAACTTTTGACTGTTTTTTCATTTTTATTCATTTTATTTATTTTTTTATTCACTTTAAATTAAAAAGAAATTTCTCTGAGAGTTTCTCTTTGAATCATGGATTATTTATAAGTATGTCGTTTCAGTTCTGTCAGTTTGGGGAACTGTTCTATTATTTTTCTACAATATATTTCTAGTTTTTATTTAATGAGATGGTCAGAGAAGGAGAATAAGTTTGCATGATTTCAACTTTTCAACTTTTTCAGAATTGTCAATGTTTATAATTACTGATCAATGTTCCAAATGAACTTTAAATATATACTTTACTGTTAAGAAGTAAGGTATATTTTATAAATATAATCCTATCTAGTTAGTTTATGGTGCTCTTTGTACCTTACAGATCTTTACTGATTTTTCATCTATTTTTTCCATTATCTGGAGAAGAGTATTGAAATCTCCAAACATAAGTGTGGGTTTTTCATATTTTTTCGTTTGTTTTTAGTTTTATTCATTTTATGTTCTATGTGTTTTGAGTTTGTGCTGTTAATTGCATCCAGATTGATAAAAGTATATTTTCTTGCAAGTAAACATTTATGATACCTTGATATTTTAAATTATCCTTCTGTAACCTTCAGAAGTTATTTGCTCTGAAGTTACTATGTATAATTTTATTATAGCTACTTAATTTCTTTTTTTTAATTCATTAGTACTCATATCACAATTTCTTTTATTCATTTACTTTTAACATGTCTAAAAATTATATTTGAAATAAGTTTCTTATGGGCTATAAGTTTCTTACAGTTTTTAGTAAACTAGGTTTCTTATCATTTCATCATTTTTATCTAAAATCTCTATTTTTAAATGGTAAAGATTAATATCATTATTGATGCTTAGATTAAAATTTTTTTAATTGAATCATGAGAAAACAGTTATAAGGCTGTTTATGATTGGGTTTCAGTAATATACTGTTCCAACACCCATCTTTTCACAAGTTTACATTTTCCACTACCAGACTTAGATCCACCATTTTATTTGTTTTATGCTTACCCCTTTGTTTCTTTTTCTTCTTTCCTGATTGTTTGGACTTATTTGAATATCTGTGTACTTTGTTTTAGGTCTCACTTTTGTTTTTGAAGATAACAATCTTGTATTTAAAAAATATTGCTACAGGAAATATTCCTTGGTGAAGTTTAAAGAATTTTCATTACTTTTAATTTAACAAGGGTGATGATGGAGGTGATGGTGGTGATGATAGTACTATGATTTAATAGGTACATGATATGTGTTCTTTATATATCTAATTGATAGCCATTGTTAACAATGATTCAGGGTAAGTACTTTTTTTTTAAATAGCTGAATTGCTTATCTGCACTGCTTTTTGAGATCAGAAGTATGCTTGTGGTTGCCTGAGGCTTACGCCAAGCCACGTTGGCGAATGAGCTCAAGAGTTTTCGAAGACAGGTGTCTTTTTGTGGCTATCTCTCTTGGCATTCCTCACACAATCATGGAGGTGCTGAACCACTCGATTGCATTCTTTGCTCAATGTTGTCAATGATGACATCTTCCCACGTTGCTGCAATAGTGCCAAAGAGCTCTCAGTTGGTGGTCATTCTGGGAGTTCTCTTCTTAAACTTTGCAGCCCAAACTCTCTGCTCCGTAAAGTAGAATTTTGCACGAAGGAGATGGTGGTCCAATCCCACTTGGAATTTTGGGACAACAGTGACATCAGTCAGGCAAAACCGTCACTTGAATATGATGTGGTTAATTTCGTTGTGGAACCCGTCCACCGGGAGACTCCCATGTATAATGTTTAGATTCGGCCTTCTGGAACTGTGAGTTACCATGGATGATCTTGGTCGACATGATGAACTCAGACAGTCTCTCACCCTGATCGTTCCATTCCAGGCATGTGTCCCGATGTGGAGTTCTCAGTCCTATCTTGGCATTAAAATCACTGACAATGATCTTGTAGAAGGTGTGGTCTTCTTTATAGAACTTCTCCAGCTCCATGTAGAACTTCTCAATTTCTCCTTCATCATAATTGGATGTTGGTGTGTAGACAACAAAGGTGGTCAGCTGGCAGTGAGCCACATCTATTAAGTGTAATCATCTGATTTGTTGGGTTGTTAGGCATTTGAATGAATCAGTGCTCATGGCCAAGTTCATGATGACAAGGACACTGACACCACTGACACCTCTTTTGTCACACGTTCCAAGAAACAGTTATTCCCCAGTGTCAAAAATATTGTGATGTGGTTGATGCCTTCTTGTCTTGGTCAGACCAATGGTGTTGTACTTGATCTTTCACACTTTCACCACCAGGGCCTCGATGAATGCATCTGATGCCAGCATACGTGCATTGAAAGTACAGTCATTTTTGTCCTTCTTCATTTTGGCAGCCTAGTTCAGCCTTGAGATTTTATCAGCCTCTCCTTCCTGCAGACAAGCGATAAAGGAAGATCTCAAAGAGAGAAGAGAAGCAGTGCTGGCAGATCTGGGAAAAGCATTCGCAATGCCCACCTATCCTTCACCAACCTCAAGACCAGATGACTGCCCTCCGATGTCCTGATGGATTTATCACATCTTCCATAAGGACAATGGAGAAGATTATCCATGACTTCTACTCAGATCTCTTATATAGCC